>NC_057800.1:376673669-376724703 GCF_018294505.1 Triticum aestivum | reverse complement strand
AGCTCCGCAGTGCCTCCCTCGACCTCTCCGTCGGCTCACGCGACCGGAGAAGCCCCGAAGCGCCATCCCGACGCTTTTCCCCTCCTCGGCCACCAAGGACCGCCGCCGTCGATTCGCCGCCGTCGCCGCCTCCCCGAGCTCGCCGTCTGCTCCAACCGACTCCCCGTGAGCTCCTCTTCCTCCCCCCCCTTCCCGTTCTCACTCTCGAGCACCACAGCAACTGCACCGAGTTCGGCCGAAACCCGCCGCCGCCTGTGACCGCCGCCGACGTGCCTCCGGCCACCTAGTGGCCCGGCTGTTGTGCTCAGCTTTCTCCCCGCGCTGCGTAGAGCATGTAGGTGCCTCGCACGAGCCTCCCCGGCCACCGTAGCATCAACCCCGAGCTCGCCCGAGCTCCGGCGACCGCCACGGTCGACGCCGGTGACGACTCCGACCATCTTAGGCCCAGCCGCTGCCACTACTCGACGCAGACGAGCGCCCGCGTCATGTAGACGCTCTCCGCCAGCCATTTGGTCGCCGGAGGAGGAAACCCGCACCCCTCCGCCGTCTCTGGCTCCGCCGGTGACGAGCCGCGGGTCAACTCCGGCGAGTTGACCCGGGTTTGACCCCATTGACTACTGGCCATGTGGGCCCAGTTGGACGCCCCTGACTCAATGACAGGTGGGGCCCAGCCCTGTTAGTTAATTAGGATTAGTACTAATTAAATTAGTTAAACTAATTACCCTGCTGACACTGACAGTGGGCCCCGTGGCTATTAACTTGATTAGTTAGAGTTAATTAACTCTGTTAGTCACCTAAGTCACTGACCAGTGGGCCCCACTGGTCAGGTTTGACCCGGACCAGCCCCTGTTGACCTGCTGACGTCGTGCCAACGTCATGCTGACGCAGTAATGTTTTCTGGATTTAATTTAATTCTGAAAATTCCAAAAAATAGCTAAAACTTCAATAAATCATAGAAATTCAACCGTAACTCCAAATCAAATAAGTTATATATGAAAAATTATCAGAAAAATTCAAGGAATCCATCTGTACCATTTTCATGCATGTTTGAACAATGTTTGTCCTCTGTTTTGGACAAAACAAATAAAGGGCATTTAAATAATCATATATGGAATTGGAGTTTGAATCATGTATTCAAACCAACTTCATTTAAATCATAGCTAGGTGCATTAGCCCAAAACACATTCATATTGCCATGTCATAGCATGCATCATATTGTGCATTGCATTGATCGTGTTTCTTCTATGTTTGCCGGTGTTGTTCCCCCTCGATAGACGTTGTACCGGCGATGTGATCGATGACACCGATGAAGAGCTATATTATCTTCAGGAGTGCCAGGCAAGCAAAACCCCCTTGTTCATTCCGATAAAATCCCACTCTCTCGCTCCTGCTCTCTTTTACTGCATTAGGACAACAACGACATATTTGTTACTTGCTGCGGTAGCTGAACCCCTTTATCCTCTGCATGACCTGTCATTGCCACAGTAAATAGATGAAACCCACTAGCATGAGTAGGAGTTGTTTGAGCCCTGATGTGCCTACTCATTCATGCTTGTTTGTCATGCCTGCTACTGCTTAGAGTTGAGTCAGGTCTGATTCATCGGGGATGAATCAGAGGCGTGTGAACATGTCCTACTGTGTGTGAGCTAAGTGTGTGAACACGATTTGGTAAAGGTAGCGGTGAGAGGCCATGTAGGAGTACATGGTGGGTTGTCTCATTGCAGCCGTCCTCAGGAACTGAGTTCTGTGTTTGTGATCCATGACCAGCTACTACCACACATTGGAATGCTTAAGTGCCCCTCTCGACTTATTAATCAACTTGATCTCTGTCCAGGAGTTGCAACTAGTTTCTGGTGTTTGTAGGTAGTGTTAGTAGTCTACCAAGTGGCACCCGGTACAGGTGGGCTTGGGACAGACTAGGCACAGTGGCCCGGTGTACCAAGTGGCGCTCGGATGGTGGGCTTGGGAACCCTGCTCACATCGTTTGGGGCCGTAAGCGACACCCCGGCCGGATCTCCTTGCGGATGGAACCCGAATAGGCGATAAACCTGGACTAGAGACTTGTTCGGTTAGTCAGGTCGTGGCCGACTCCCTCGCCCGGCTTCCGCTTGAAGGTTGCCGAGATACATGACGTGTACAGGGCGGTAAGTGGCGAGAGCGTGTGTGAAGAAGTACACCCCTGCAGGGTTAACATCATCTATTCGAATAGCCGGATTCCTCGGATATGGAAACTTGGACCCCTTGCATAGTTCATAGACAAGTGAAAGTGGATACTCTAAAATACGCAAGATAAGCGTGAGTGCTATGGATGGCGTTCTCGTAGGGAGACGGGAGCGGATCCATAGTGGTGTATTGATATGGTGAATATGTGGACTCGTGTGCGCCACTTCAAAAGAGTTACTTGCAGTCGTAGTTTAGGATAGCCACCGAGTCAAAGCTGGCTTGCTGCAGTCAAACTCCACCATCCCCTTTGTTGATAATGATGCATATGTAGATAGATCTGATGTAAGTCTTGCTGGGTACATTTGTACTCACGTTGCTTAATTTATGTTTTTGCAGAGAGACTTCAGTCTCACTAGTAGTTCCACGTGGACTTCGACGTTTAGCTTGTTACCTCAGCTACGATCTTGTGCCCTCGGCAGGATCTGGTAGATAGTCAGGCTTCTCAGCCTTTTTCATTTATAGTTGTCTGTACTCAGACATGTTAAGCTTCCGCATGTGCTTTGATTTGTATGCTCTGAGTGTTGGGTCATGAGACCCATGTTTGTAATATCTCGCTCCTCGGAGCCTAATGAATAATTACTTGAGTTGTAGAGTCATGTTGTGATGCCATGTTGTATTTGCACATATCGAGCATATTGTGTGTATGCTATTGAAATGCTTGGTATGTGTGGGATCTGACTATCTAGTTGTTTATCCTTAGTAGCCTCTCTTACCAGGAAATGTCTCCTGGTGTTTCCACTGAGCCATGGTAGCTTGCTACTGCTCCGGAACACTTAGGCTGGCCGGCATGTGTCCTTCTTCGTTCCTGTGTTTGTCCCTTCGGCGAAATGTCACGCGATGAATACCGGAGTCCTGTTAGCCCGCTACAGCCCGGTTCATCGGAGTCCTGCTAGCCCAGTGCTACAGCCTGGATTCACTCGCTGATGACCGACACGTTCGATGCTGGGTCATGGATGCCTGTCCCTGTAAGTTTGTGCCACTTTGGGTTTACGACTAGCCATGTCAGCCCGGGCTCCTTATCATATGGATGCTAGCGACACTATCATATACGTGTGCCAAAAGGCGCAAACGGTCCCGGGCAAAGGTAAGGCGACACCCGTGGGAATACCGTGCGTGAGGCCGCAAAGTGATATGAGGTGTTACATGCTAGATCGATGTGGCATTGAGTCGGGGTCCTGACACCTTTCCTTTCTCCGCGGCCGAGAATCTCTTTGGAGCCATGGGAACGGTGAGTAGCCAAGAAGAAGAAAAGGAGCAGCAAGAAGGGACGGGCTGAAGGGGCTCACGCAGCCCCATACTTATAGCCGGAGGAGACCAACCGCCGAGCACCACGATCGCAGGTAATCATGACCGGTCTCTCTGCATGCAGGGACTTGTCAAGTCGTGCGGCCGCCGAGGCGTCGTGGGGAAGCGCAGATGCCCACGTCTAGTCAACCGCCACGCGGCACCCAAGGCCGCAGGCTATTGGGGCCCACGGCGCTTCGCGCTTACCCCTTGGCTTCCCCTCCAGGCCAAGCCCGGGCGCGCCTTGGGCCCGGGGGCTACTGTAGGCGTTCTGGGAACGGGGGTCCCCAGACTTGCCTGCCTGCGACCTGCGGCATGGCTCAAGTGGGGGCCCAGCGCGGCCCATCTTCATCAGCTCAAGCTCAAGACCCTCACGAGGGGCCAAGCCTCGCAGGGCGGATGACAGAAAGCTTCTTCAGAGGCAGCCTCATCAGGCAGGCTCGCGAGGAGGCGGAGAGATCAAGGCAGGGGTACCTCACGAGGAGCCCGTGACGCAAACCATGACGATCGAGACCAGGCGGGCGCCGGCCTGCGCAGTGTCCTTGTTTCCCCTTTGGTGCAAAGGGGGCAAGCACAGGCCAAGGCCTCAGGCAAAGGTTACCATTCCGGTGCAACGAGACCAAGACCAGCAGAGCGGTAGGATGGAGGTCACCGTGGAGCCCAACACGGCGTCATCACCAGCACTTTTGGCAGCCGAAGACCACCTTTGGTCAGGATAACTTGTACTAGATGTTCCCCTTCAAAATGGCCAATTGTTGGTGCCCTTCCCGCTCATTATTTTGGGGAAAGGCCCAAGGCCTCTATAAATAGAGCTAGCCACCACAGAGTAGGGACATCAGCTAGAGATCTGGTAGAGCCCTAGCAGAGAGAGAGAGAGAGGCGACCGAACTCGCACCAGCTCAAGAACACCTCTCGCGAGGTTGTTCTTGTCTTGTACTGTTCATCATCAGCCCCTGAGGCAATCCACCACGCCACACACTGGAGTAGGGTATTACACCACAATGGTGGCCCAAACCAGTATAAACCTCGTGTCCCTTGTGTTGTTCATTTTTTCCAGCTTAGATCACGCGAGGAGATCAGACATAGATCGGTAGGGGAGAGATCTACGCGCGCACCCCAATGTTCGAACCTCAAGGGTCTGCCGGAACCCGAAATCCGACAAAAACCACCGAAGCACCCAACCCGAATCGCCTAACCCGAGGGACAAACTCGCCTACCCCCTCTCCCCTCGTGACCTAGGTCATCGACCCCGACGAACCAAGTTGCCCAAAACTAACGGAGCACCCAACCCGAGTCGCCTAACATGAGGGAAAAACTCGCCTACCCCCTCTCACCTCGTGACCTAGGTCGCCGACCCCGACGAACCAAGTCGCCCAAAACCACCAAAGCACCCAACCCAAATCGCCTAACACAAGGGACAAACTCGCCTACCCCCTCTTCCCTAGTGACCTAGGTCGTTGTCGGTGTCAAAACCGACCGATCTTAGGTAGGGGGTCCCGAACTGTGCGTCTGAGGATCGAAGGTAACAGGAGACAAAGGGGACACGATGTTGACCCAGGTTTGGGCCCTCTTAATGGAGGTAATACCCTACTTCCTGCTTGATTGATCTTGATGAGTATATGGGTTGCAAGAGTTGATCTACCTCGAGATCGTAATGGCTAAACCCTAGATGTCTAGCCTATATGAATTCGGATTGCCTCTACGGACAAAACCCTCCGGTTTATATAGACGCCGGAGGGGCCTAGGGTTGTACAGAGTCAGTTTACAGAGAAAGGAAACCATACATCCGGATGCCAAACTTGCCATCCACGCAAAGGAGAGTCCCATCCGAACACGGGGGAAAGCCTTATACTCTATATCTTCACGGCCCATCAGTCCGGTGTCACATCCCTAGCTTCTGGTAATGCACTAGGCTAGCCTCATGTGTGCATCATGTTTAATCTTGAAAGAAACTTGAAATGGGGATTGCCTAAACCCCTAGCGTCAAAGGAATTCACTAGGTTAACCTAAAATATTTTCAGTAAATCCAAATGGCTTTCAAAAATGTTCATCATTTATGGAAAATGTTGTAAACAGTAACCAGAGGTGATGCACATTTTTTCCATGACACATTTGGGCTCTGAATTAAATCATACTCTATTTGCATTTGGGCATTTAAATGCTATAAAATATCTTAAATGCTCAAATAATCATAAACTTAAATGTTACTGTTGGATACATTCCAAACAGTGGGCTTGAGCAAGTTTTATGATTTTTGGGTGTGCCTAAGTATTTTTAATAAAGCCCTGACACTACAGAAGAAATAGAAAAACAGAAAAGAATTAGAAAAAGAGAGAGAGAAAACCCAGCTGAGGTTACCTGCACAGCCCACCTGGTGGCCCACTTACCTGGCCCAGCCCACCAGAGCCGCCACCATCTCCCACCTCGCGCCAGAAGCATGCGAGGCGTGTAGCTACCGCGCACCGGCACGTGCCCGACCACCTCCTCCCTGCCTGCCTGGCTCCTCCTCGACGCGTCCGGACGACGCCATGCGATCCCCATAGCCGCCTGGCTCTCCCTCTCTCTCCCCCGAACGCTCTCCCCCTCGTTTGTTCTTCCCGCCAGAACACCTCCGTCACCACCGCTCGCCACCACCGCGGACACCGCCATCCCGGGGACGCCCTGAGATGCCCAAGAGCTCCGCCTAGTACCCCTCTTCCTCCTTGTCGAGATGTGCAACGCTGGACGCCCCCGAGTGCCTCCACGCCGTTTTATTCAACCTCCCGACGCCGGAGATCGCCATCGCCGCCCCGCTTGCTTCGGCCCCTCCCCGAGCCCACTGACCAACCCTGCGGAACCGTTGTGCACTCCTACGCCCCTCGCCCCTCTCCCCGTCGACGCGTTCGTCCTCTATCCATGTTTTCCACCTCGGCCGAAGCTCGCTGCCGCCGTCCATGGCGCCGTCGCGGCCACAGCTGCTGCCACCCGCGTCCGAGCTCATCAGCGCGCCCAGCGCACCCCTACGAGCACGATGCACTCACCAGCTCCTCCCCTGGTGCTCTGTAGCCCCGTTTCCACCGATGGCCGAACTCCGGCCGCCGCCTTTGAGCTCGCCGCCGTCGATTTAGGTCGCCCCCAATGAAACTGATTGCTCCACTAGATGCGCGCGGATGCCAGCTCGCCGTAGCTCCAAACCGCGCCGCAAATCACCGCCTGTAGCACCGTCCCGAGCAACTCTGGCGTGCCACCGACGTGCCTTTGGTCGCCGGCGTTAACTGCTGACGTGGCGCCGAATTAGTTAGCAGTAATGACCCGGCTAAACACTCTTAGTACCACTGCCATGTGGGCCCTGTGCTTGTTTAGTTTAGTTTAATTTTCTGTTTAGATTAGTTCATAACCCAATGGGACCCACTTGTCAGCATTGACTTTGCTGATGTGGCTTTTGACTGGTCCCACCTGTCTGTGACCCGAGCCAGCACTGTGAGACTAACGTGTGGGACCCACGGGTCAGGTTTGACCCTGGTCAGCCCCTGTTATCCTGATGACGTCACACTGATGTCATGCTGATGCAGTAATGTTTTTCTGGATTTTAAATAAATCTAAATGATTTATTTATATTTAGAAAATGTTTAAAACTTCTAAAAAACATAGAAAATAAACCGTAACTCCAAATGAAATAATTTATATATGAAAAATGATCAAAAATCCAATCTATCCATCTGTACCATTTGCATGCATGTTTGAACAACCTAAGGTTGTTGTATATGGCAATTTGCATATTTGGCAATTAAATAAGCACATATGGAGTTTGAATTTGAACCCTTGGTTCAAACCAACTTCATTTAATCTGGTTTCTAGTTGCATTAGCTCAAACCACAACATATTGCCATGTCATGATCATGCATCATATTGTTGCATTGCATTGATTGTGTTCCCTCTCGTTTGCCGGTGTTTGTCCCCTCTTAGTAGACGTGGTTTCGACGATGTGATCGATGACACCGATGAAGAGCTATACTATCTTCAGAAGTGCCAGGCAAGCAAAACCCCCTTGTTCATTCCGATACAATCCCACTCTCTCGCTCCTGCTCTCTTTTACTGCACTAGGACAACAATGATTCAACTGTTACATGTTGCGGTAGTTGAACCCCTTTCCTCTGCATGACCTGTTATTGCCACAGTAAATAGATGAAACCCACTAGCATGAGTAGCAGTTGTTTGAGCCCTGATGTGCCTACTCATTCATGCTTGTTTGTCATGCCTGCTATTGCTTAGAGTTGTTTTTTTACCGTAAACAGTAGGAAAGGCTCCTACTGTGTTATAATATTAAAATAAGGGGCACTGTACAGAGATGAGTATTTACATGGGGGGAGTGGAAGCTTGAACACTTTGGATCAAGCAGAAGAGTAGAAAAAAGAAATAAGATCTATGATTTTTAGGGTAGCGAGTTTACAAAGTTGAGAACAAAGGACTTTTGATTCTCCTTGACCCTGTGTTGCAGAAGCTGAAAGTCTTTCTTGAATCTGCCTAGCCAGGAGCTGAAGGAAGGATCAATAGCTCTGAAGTGTTTGTTGTGTCTTTCCTTCCAGATACTCCACGCTGCCACAACAAATTTCTCAAGTAACATAGGTGTAGGGTGGGAGGCTTTCTGATCTTCAATGGCTTGTAGGCGCCCAGAAAAAGGTTCCCAGTTTATGTCCAGAGCGTGCCAGCATTGCTTACTAAAGTTGCAGGTGAAGATCATATGTTCAACTGTTTCTTCTATGTTGAGCCCACAAAGTAAACAGTTATGGTCGTCTCCTATGTTGTAGTGACGTCTCTTGAGCATATTACGGGTGTTGAGTCTGTCATTGAGTAAAAACCAAGCAAAGACTTTCAGCTTCATTGTGCATTTAGATGTCCAGAGCCATTGGAAGACTTGATGGGATTGAATCTCTCTGAAGAAGAACTTAATAGTAATCTGTGGATTTGAAAGTAGTTTTGCCCCAAACGTAGTGCTAAACATCCGATGTGGTAGTCATTGGTTGCATAGTGGCCGTGATTAATTGCAAGTTCCTGACTTCATCATGGGCCTGGGGGAGAGAGGTAGATGAAAGGACACTCCCAATGACGTGATCCCCAAGAAATCTTTTACAGAGACATCCTCGTCGACGGCATATGAGTAAGCCCGTGGGTGTGACTCCAAAAGTAATTGGTTGGTCCAGAGATCTTTCCAAAAGAGGGATGTGGTTCCACAAACAATATTGACTCGAGAGATCCCGCGGAATTCTGGAGTTAGCTTGAGAACGTCTTTCCACCAAAAGGATCCAACAGGGTCTGCGGCGTGTGGAATTTTCCGATCATAATACGCATCCCAGGTAAGATGTACCCAGGGGATGTCCAACTTGTTATAGAACTTGTGCAGGAATTTCATGAGAAGGGCCTCATTCTGGATTCTGAGGTTAAGCACACCGAGGCCTCCTTTGTTCTTAGGCTTACAAACCATGTCCCATGCCGCTAGAGAGTTACATTTTTCCCCTTGGTCTGTCTTTTTGATCCATAGGCACCTTCTTCTAATTTTGTCCAGCATCTCAATGAGCTTGGGAGGGAACTTGAGCGTGCTCATGGCGTAGATGAGCAGCGAAGTGACTGTTGTGTTAACCAAGGTCAACTTCCCTGCATATGACATGAGTGAGAGTGTCGAGGATAGGTTCCTTTCTATGGAGCTGACGAGTGGCCTGAAGTCGTGAAGTGTGGGGCGGGAAGTGCCCAAGGGAAGCCCAAGGTATGTAAAGGGCATAGATCCGACCGAACAACCAAAAATCGAGGCAATGGTGGAGGTCATGTTGGAGTCCAAGTTAATGGGAATGAGCGTTAGCTTGTGAAAGTTAATTTTCAGCCTAATGGAAGAAGCATAATCAGACAAGATGGTCTTAATGATTGCAGCTTGTCGGGGGTAGGCGGGCATGAGAAGGAGCATGTCATCAGCATATTGGACAGTCGGATAATCCATGTTCCCATTGGAGGGGAAGGGAAGCTCAATTAAACCCCTCTTGAAGGCATCATTGATGGCAGATTGGAGAAGATCCGCCGCCAGCACAAAGATGAGAGGCGATAGTGGGTCTCCCTGGCAGACACCTCTGTGGCAGTGAAATTGGCGACCCGGGACACCGTTGAGCAAGATGGAAGATCACCCAGAGGAAAAGATGGCCTGAATCCATGATAACCATTTGTCATTGAACCCCATGTGCTGCATAATTTTGATCATGGGATCATGTTCAATCGTGTCAAAGGCTTTTGTAAAATCCAGTTTTAAGAGAACAATTTTCCTCCTGGATGTCTAGCATTGATGAATGTATTGGAAGGTCCAAGCAAGGCAATCTTGGATTGTTCGCCCACGAATGAAGCCGTACTGGTTCGGTGGATGATCCTTAGAATGACTTTTTGCAACCGATTAGCTAGAAGTTTTGTAATGAGTTTGAGGCAGCAATTAAGTAGGGTGATTGGGCGGTAGTCATTGACCGTGGATGGTGATCCCACCTTTGGTATGAGAGTAATTAGCCCATCATTAGTGCTTTGAAGATTAAGATCCCCAGCATGAAATTGCAAGCAGAGGGAGTAGAAATCCTCCTTGATGATTGGCCAGCAAGCCTTGAGGAATAGAGCACTAAAACCATCCAGGCCGGGAGCTCTGTCCGCCGGCATTTCTTTGATAACCACGTCAATTTCCTCATGCGTAAAAGGTAGTGTGAGGTGTTCAAGATTTTCTGTCGGTCTGATCAGAGCAGGGAGATTAAACTTCATTTGCGTAGGGGTGGAGGTACCAAGTCTTTCAGTGTAAGCTTGAAAGAGAAGGGCTTCTTTCCCTGTGTGATCCTCCACAACAAGACCTTCCGAGGTTTGAAGGGTAGCGATGTTGTTTTTCCTGTACCGCTCGGTTGCAATTGCTTGAAAGAATTTTGTATTTTCATCACCAAATTTGACCCAACGTATCGTGCAACGTTTTCTCCAATATTGCTTCTGGTAGTCCAACAGTCTTAGAAGATGGTTCTTGATGATTCTACGAAAGTTGGATTCAGGAAGAGTCAAGGGTCTTTTGTTCTCCAGGTCATCCAGCTCATTCAAAGTCTTGTTTGTATTCTCAATGGCCACTAAAAGGCAAGAAATGTTTTTACTCCACTTTTTTAACTCTTGTCGTAGCAACTTGAATTTCCGACAAAGGACCGTGGCAGCATTAGTGGAGTTGATGGGCCGGGCCCAAACCTTTTGGACCACATCCATGAAACCTGGGTGAAGCAGCCAGTAGGCCTCAAATCGGAATAGCTTGGCCCGTGGAATGTTTGTTTCAATGGTCACCACACATGGAGTATGATCCGAGACGGGCTTACAAAGAGGTTTGACTAAGGTGTTAGGATAAACATGAGTCCAATGGAGCGAGGTAAAAAACCAGTCAAGTTGTTCGAGCAATGGGTCATGTTGCATATTTCTCCAAGTGTAGAGGCGGCCCTTGATGGGGAGTTCAACTAGATTTTGCTTACGGATGATGTCATTGAAAGTGGACATGTCATTCGGGTCACCACCTGGCTTATTGCGGTTCTCAGGGCCACGGATGTAATTAAAGTCTCCTAAAAACAGACAATCCGCATCTGAATGGATGTCCAAATCATATAGCCAACTGGTAAAAATGTCTCGAGCAGGACCTGTGCATGGGCCATAAATATTGTATAGGGTCCATGAATGAGCAGAAATAGTACTTGTGAATCTGATGCCCAAAACAAAATCTTCTAAAATAGAGACTACCCCAGAAAAAACCGAGCTATTCCAGATGGTGAGCAAACCACCCGAGGCACCTCTGGATGGTACAAAAGCAAATTTATCGAACCTCTTAGGGCAACAAGTTTTAATAAAAGCAAGGTCAACATCAGGTTTCTTAGTTTCCTGCAGACACACTATGGCACAGCCACTGACAGAGATAGCATTAGATAAAGCAAGAAGTTTTTTGTCGGAATTCATCCCACGAATGTTCCAGCAGAGAACATTCCAATTGCGCAAAAGGTGCATAGGACTGACACCCAATTTACTCCAAGGAGGAAGCGTCATCCCCCGATCCAGCAGCAGGAGCTTCAGAGACTTCAGAGGCCAGCAGCGCAGTGTCAGTCAGTTCTTGAGGAGGGACTGCACATCTGTTGATACCAATATCCTACATGATGCGAGAGGGGTAGGCGGTGGTGGCTGGTCCGCAGCATGCGTGGAGGAGCTTGAGGCCGCCGAAGGAGTGAGGCGAGGCTTGACCTTGGAGACCGAGGGCCGAACATCTGAGATTTGAGGCACTCTGAAGCTATCGTACCGGGTGGAGCGTGTGCTACGCCAAACTTCAGTAGTGACAAGCGACACTTGGTACTTGGAGCGACATGGGCGAGCAGAGGATGGGCCAGGAACCATTGGGAGAACCTGAGCTAGGCCCAATTCAGAGGAGTCATTGATAATCTGGCCCATGGGTTGAGGTCCCTCACTTGTATTGTCAGACTCATCATGAGGATTGCCAGGCCCATCATTTGAAATGCCAGTAGGCGCCAAACCCTGCACCTCCACAGGCGGGGGAAAACTACCATCCTCATCCGTGGGGACAAATGAAACTACCTAAGAGGTCTCTGTCACATTGCCAAGATTGAGCTCAGCTTCAGCAGGCAGTAATTCAACAATCTGGACGGCAGATGGAGGAGGTGTGTTATTCAGAATACGAGGTGCAAAATTCACAGTAAAGGCAGCCTCATCATTTGCAAATTGGTAACTGATCTGCAGAGCTGACAATTGCAATTCAAGAGGGGGCAAGCCATACCGAGTGCTCCAAGGGCCAAAAGTAGCAGTCACACTCAAAATAGCCCTTGAAAGATAGGAAGTGAAGATGTTGCGGGGAATGACCCCATTGACAAGAACAGTAGCCAGATCATTACCTTGGACCGAGATGCTTACATTCAGGTTAACAGCAGAGACAACAACATCCACAGAGATTACTTCCGGTTAAGGAGGAGGCACAAACAAGGTAACTGGAAGAGCAGGAGCAATAGTAGAACCCTGTGAGCTAGCAGAGCTAGAATCCCAAGCAGAGTTGAGGCTATCAGTCACATTATCTTCAGGTAAGATACCATCTTGGACTCGCAAACCTTGGGCAGCCAACCAAGCTTGGAAGTTGACCAGGGCCGCAGGCATCTGCGGTGCATGATGAGCTGGAGCAGGCCAAGCACCCCATTGGGCATCAGCCTGATGAGCGGCCTGGTGCGGCTCATTGTCATTACCAATCCCATTCTGAATAAGCCAGTTCTGCAGTTGCTGCTGATATAACTGCTCTGCAGTGAGACCATCCCCAAACATGGGATGGGGGACGCCATTGGCCGGAGGCGGCTCCTCATCCGCCGTGGGAACCTCATGATCATGCGCATTCCAATCAGCACCTCTTAAAATGAAAACAGCAACAGTCCAACAAGCTCTATCACCCCCAAGCTGACGGACAACAATGCTTTTGGGGATGAGCCTCATATGAATCACTCTGACCTTGATAAGCACTATCCGACGATCAATGTTTGGGTTGTTCCAAGTGACAAGCCTACCATAGTCATCTACAGAGCGCTGAAGATAGAAGTCCGTCTGATAATCATCCGGAAAACCAATATACATTAACCAAACTTCAGGCCCATAGGTGGTGTTGCGCATATTCAGTGCAGCATTGTGTCTAACAAAGGAGACTACCAGATCTTCATCATCTAATTGGAACGTGGTGTTGACCGCAGTATCTCTGACAAAAGAGTTTGCAAATGCGAACATACCGATACCGAGGGGATGATCTGAAGATTCAGTGGTGTGCAACCCAGCTTCATGGAGGAGGCCTTCAATGGTGTCGCGGAGACCCTCTCGGAGATGCAGTAGCACAAATCTGCTCACCTCCGCAATTACCAGGAAGCTATTGTTGAGCGGGGGGATGGGATTGACCGCCATGTCCGCCTGCACCTTCCGATCAGCAGGTCCCGGCTCAACAGACCATCCCGCCGGCAGGAATGGGATGGGGTTCACCGGATAGTTGGCCATGGCGGGGGTGGTGGCAGCGGCGGGGGGTGTGACAGCGGCGGGGTGGGTGGTGAGGATGGTGGGAGCGGTTGGAGAGGCTGGTGTGGAGGTCAGAGCAGAGTGCTCTGCACCATTGGGAAGCAGGGCAGGCTGGGAGGTGGAATGTGAGGCGTCTAGGGTGGACGGGGTGGTTTTTGGTCGCCACTGCCATTGCTGGGGCCACCGGCGCCGCCAGCAGGAGTGTGCTAGATGGCCATAGTGACCGCAGATCGTGCATCGGACGGTAGATGGAGGGCGGCTATTCGGCCGAATGGGGGGGGGGCAAAGCAGGGCCATTGAAGGAAGCCGAGTGATTTGCTGCCCAAAACAGGATGATTTGACCGGATCATTATGAGCATCTGTCAATAATTTGTTGCATATATTGGTGGTAGTTTCCTGGGTAGGGCAGTTAATGCATTTGTGTCCCGGAGCTGAGCATTTCAGGCAAATAATCCGGGCTTGACAATTCGAAATATGGTGGCCCCATTGTAAGCATTTAGAGCAAAGAGTACCCCATCTTTGGATAATATCTGAAACTTCCATAGGGGAATATCCCGCTTGCCTTAAATCAGCAATATGAGATTTTGATAATGATGGCGGCCAGGATTGGTGCTTGGGGGCATACCTGAGAGCAGAGGAAAGGAAACACTGCGGCAGTTGAGGGTATGCCAAATTTGTAGCAAATCGGAAACTGCCAATCAGAATTGAATGCTCGAAAGATTCCAATTGTTGAGACCCGCATTGATTGTGTGCATGTAGTGGATCCGTGATGGACGTAGCAATTGTATGGTCCATCAATCTCGAAGGAGAGGAGGATGAGCATGAAGCTTCATGGCCATGTTGATCATGAAAATCCATGGAGTCTATTGGCGTGATAACAAATTTGCTCAACTCTTTAGATGATTCGCTGCATAAATTCATAGTCCCAAAGATGGGTTTGTTATACCGAACAGCCATGGGGGAGCGGCTAGCAACCAGTTCGAGTCTTTCATCCGCATGCCATTGAAAATCATAATGCTTGTAGCCATTGAACCGGCCATTGAACAGGTGAAAATGGCAAACGAAATCCGGCCAAATGCGATCTTTGAGACCATGAATAAAATGACCAACTTTATTACCAGCCACCGAGAACCGAAAGGATCGATCAGAAAGCTTGGAAACCTTGAATCCTTTAGGGTGCCCCCCGATGCAGCATTGTAAAGCCACCCCCACTGATTCCTCGGAGAGGGGAAAAGAAGCCGAAGAGAAAGAAGCCACCAAGAAAAATTCCTTGGTCTTGCGAGATGGGGAGAAGTGAACTATTTCTCCAAACCGTCAGAGCAAGCCCATGTACTCCTATATTGCTTAGAGTTGTGTCAGGTCTGATTCATCGGGGATGAATTGGAAAGTTGTGAACATGTCCTACTGTGTGTGAGCTAAGTGTGTTGAACACGATTTGGTAAAGGTATCGATGAGAGGCCATGTAGGAGTACATGGTGGGTTGTTTCATTGGAACCGTCCTTAAGCACCGAAATCTGTATGTGTGATTTAAGAACCAGCTACTACCATGCATTGGGCCCGAAACCAATGGACCCTCTCGGCTTCTTAACCACCCTAGTTCTCTGTCCAGGAGTTGCAACTAGTTTCTGGTGTTTATAGGATATGTGTTGGCGGCCGTGCGTAGCGCTAACCCTAGGGGTGGGCTATGATGCGGTAGATACACCGTGGCCGGGCATGTCGGGCGCCCGTTTGGTGTCTCGGAACCCTGTACACATCGTCCGGGGCTGTATGTGGAAACCTCGGCCGGACTCCCTGCGGATGGAACCTGGATAGGCGATAAACCTGGACTAGAGACTTGAGTGTTTAGGTAGGCCGTGGCCGACACCCTCGTTGGGATTCCGCTTGAAGGTTGACGAGTACATGTTGTGTAAACGACGGTAAGTGGTGAGAGCGTGTATGAAGAAGTACACCCCTGCAGGGCTAACATCATCTATTCGAATAACCGTGTCCGCGGTAAAGGACTACTTGGTTGCCTATAACAGTTCATAGACAAGTGAAAGTGGATACTCTGAAATGCGCAAGATAAGCGTGAGTGCTATGGATGGCGTTCTCGTAGGGGGATGGGAGTGGATCCATAGTGGTGTATTGATATGGTGAATATGTGGACTCGTGTGCACCACCTCAAAAGAGTTACTTGCAGTCATAGTTTAAGATAGCCACCGAGTCAAAGCTGGCTTGCTGCAGTTAAACTCCACCACCCCCTTTGTTGATACCGATGCATATGTAGTTAGTTCTGATGTAAGTCTTGTTGGGTACATTTGTACTCATGTTTTCCTATTTTATGTTTTGTAGAGAGACGACAGTCTCGCTAGTAGTTCCGTGTGGACTTCGACGTTTAGCTTGATACCTCAGCTACGATCTTGTGCCCTCGGCAGGATCTGGTAGATAGTCAGACTTCTCAGCCTTTTTCATTTGTAGATGTCTGTACTCAGACATGTTAAGCTTCCGCATGTGATTTGACTTGTATGCTCTGAATGTTGGGTCAGGAGACCCATGTTTGTAATATCTCGCTCCTCGGAGCCTAATGAATAAATACTTGAGTCATAGAGTTATGTTGTGATGCCATGTTGTATTTACACATATCGAGCATATTGTGTGTATGATTGAAATGCTTGGTATGTGTGGGATCCGACAACCTAGTTGTTGATCCTTGGTAGCCTCTCTTATGGGGAAATGTAGTCTTGTGCTTCCATGAGCCATAGTAGTCCGCTACAACCCGGTTCACCAGAGACCTGCTAGCCCAGCACTACTGCTCCGGAACACTTGACTGGCCGGCATGTGATTCACTTTGTTCCTGTGTCTGTCCCTTCGGGGAAATATCACGCGGTGACATCCGGAGTCCTGCCTAGCCTGCTACAGCCCGGGTTCCCGGAGTCCTATTAGCCCAGTGCTACAACCCAGATTCACACACTGCTGACCGACATGCTCGATGTTGATTCATGTATGCTTGTCCCCATAAGTTAGTGCCACTTTGGGTTCACGACTAGTCATGTCGGCCCGGGTTCTCTATCATATGGATGCTAGCAACACTATCATATACGTGAGCCAAAAGGCGCAAACGGTCTCGGGCCATGGTAAGGCGACGCCCGTGGGAATATCGTGCGTGAGGCCGCAAAGTGATATGAGGTGTTACCGGCTAGATCGATGTGATTTGGAATCGGGGTCCTGACATCCAGCCCATATCATACAGCTCGGGCGCCCGAGGACCCCATATCCAGGACTCCCTCAGTCGCCGACCCCGACGAACCAAGTCACCCAAAACCAATGAAGCACCCAACCCGAATCACCTAACACGAGGGACAAACTTGAAGGAAATATGCCCTAGAGGCAATAATAAAGTTGTTATTTATATTTCCTTATATCATGATAAATGTTTATTATTCATGCTAGAATTGTATTAACCGGAAACTAGATACATGTGTGGATACATAGACAAAACACTGTGTCCCTAGTAAGCCTCTACTAGACTAGCTCGTTAATCAAAGATGGTTAAGTTTCCTAACCATGGACATGTGTTGTCATTTGATGAACGGGATCACATCATTAGTAGAATGATGTGATGGACAAGACCCATCCGTTAGCTTAGCATGTTGATCCTTAAGTTTTATTGCTATTGCTTTCTTCATGACTTATACATACTCCTTTGACTATGAGATTATGCAACTCCCGAATACCGGAGGAACACCTTGTGTGCTATCAAATGTCACAACGTAACTGGGTGATTATAAAGATGCTCTACAGGTGTCTCCGAAGGTGTTTGTTGGGTTGGCATAGATCGAGATTAGGATTTGTCACTCCGAGAATCGGAGAGGTATCTCTGGGCCCTCTCGGTAATGCACATCATAATAAGCCTTGCAAGCAATGTGACTAATGAGTTAGTTGCAGGATGATGCATTACGGAACGAGTAAAGAGACTTGCCGGTAACGAGATTGAACTAGGTATGAAGATACCAACGATCGAATCTCGGGCAAGTAACATACCGATGACAAAGGGAATAACGTATGTTGTCATTACGGTACGACCGATAAAGATCTTTGTAGAATATGTGGGAACCAATACGAGCATCTAGGTTCCGTTGTTGATTATTGATCGGAGAGGTGTCTCGGTCATGTCTACATATTTCTCGAACCCGTAGGGTCCGCACGCTTAATGTTCGATGACGATTCTATATTATATGAGTTATGTGATTTGGTGGACCGAAGTTTGTTCGGAGTGTAAAGATTCATATATTGGAAGGTAGTATTCGGACATCGGAATGGTTCCAAGCGATTTAGGTATTTTTCTGGAGTACCGAGGGGTTACCGGAACCCCCCGGGAAAGTGTTGGGCCTGCATGGGCCTAAAGGAAGAGAGAGGGAAGCCCATGGGGGGTGGCGCGCGCCCCCCTACTAGGGAGTCCGAATAGGACAAGGAGGAGGGGGCGCCCCCCCCCCTTCCCTTTCCCTCTCCCTCTCCTTCCTATTCCCTCCGGTGGAGAAAGGAAAGGGGGGTGAATCCTACTTGGACTAGGAGTCCAAGTAGGACTCCCCTCTTGGCGCGCCCCTCCTGGCCGCCGGCCTCCTCCCGCTCCTTTATAAACGGTGGGGGGGCACCCCAAAGGTACACCAAGATTTCTCTTAGCCGTGTGCGGTTCCCCCCTCCACAGTTTACTCCTCCGGTCATAGCGTCGTAGTGCTTAGGCGAAGCCCTGCGCGGATCACATCACCATCACCGTCACCATGCCGTCATGCTGATGGAACTCTCCCTCGAACCTCTACTGGATCAAGAGTTTGAGGGGCGTCATCGAGCTGAACGTGTGCTGAACACGGAGGTGCCGTATGTTCGATACTTGGATCGGTTGGATCATGAAGACGTTCGACTACATCAACCGCGTTAATCTAATGCTTTCGCTTTTGGTCTACGAGGGTACATGGATACACTCTCCCCCTCTCGTTGCTATGCATCTCCTAGATAGATCTTGCATGAGCGTAGGAAATTTTTTGAAATTGCATGCTATGTTCCCCAATAGTGTTCGAGCCAGGTCTATGCATAGATGATATGCACGAGTATAACACCAAGAGTTGTGGGTGATAATAGTCATACTTCTTACCACCAACGTCTTACTTTGATTCGGCGGTATTGTTGGACGAAGAGTCCTGGACCGACATTACATGACTGTGTTCATGAGACTGGTTCTATCGACGTGCTTTGCACACAAGTGGTTGGCGGGTGTCTGTTTCTCCAACTTTAGTTGAATCGAGTTTGACTATGGTGGGTCCTTGTTGAAGGTTAAAATAACACACTTGACGAAAAATCATTGTGGTTTTGACGCGTAGGTAAGAACGGTTCTTGCTAGAAGCCTGTAGCAGCCACGTAAAACTTGCAACAACAAAGTAGAGGATGTCTAATTGTTTTTGCAGGGCATGTTCTGATGTGATATGGTCAAGACGTGATGAAATATAAATTGTTGTATGAGATGATCATGTTTTGTAAGAGTTATCGGCAACTCGCAGGAGCCTTATGGTTGTCGCTTTCTTGTATGAAATGCAATCTCCATGTAATTGCTTTACTTTATCACTAAGCAATAGCGATAGTCGTAGAAGCAATAGTTAGCGAGACGACAACGACGCTAGGATGGAGATCAAAGGTGTCAAGCATGTGACGATGGAAATCATGATGATGCTTTGGAGATAGAGATCAAAGGCACAAGATGATGATGGCCATATCATGTCACATATTTTGATTGCATATGACGTTTATCCTTTATGCATCTTATTTTTCTTGGTACGGCGGTAGCATTATAAGATGATCCCTCACTAAATTTCAAGGTATAAGTGTTCTCCCTGAGTATGCATCGTTGCTACAGTTCGTCGTGCCGAGACACCACGTGATGATCGGGTGTGATAAGCTCTACGTTCACATACAATGGCTGCAAGCCAGTTTTGCACGTCCAGAATACTCAGGTTAAACTTGACGAGCCTAGCATATGCAGATATGGCCTCGGAACACTGAGATCGAAATATCGAACATGAATCATATAGTAGATATGATCAACATAGTGATGTTCACCATGGAAAACTACTCCATCTCACGTGATGGTTGGACATGGTTTAGTTGATATGGATCACGTGATCATTTAGATGACTAGAGGGATGTCTATCTAAGTGGGAGTTCTTAAGTAATATGATTAATTGAACTTTATTTTATCATGAACTTAGTCCTGATAGTTTTTGCATATAAATGTTTTTGTAGATCAATGGCCCGTGCTACCGTTCCCTTGAATTTTAATGTGTTCTTAGAGAAAGCTAAGTTGAAAGATGATGGTAACAACTACACGGACTGGGTCCGTAACTTGAGGATTATCCTCATTGCTGCACAGAAGAATTACGTCCTGGAAGCACGGCTGGGTGCAAGACCCGCTGCAGGAGCAACTCCGGACATTATGAACGTCTAGCAGAGCAAAGCTGATGACTACTCGATAGTTCAGTGTGCCATGCTTTACGGCTTAGAATCGGGACTTCAAAGACATTTCGAACGTCATGGAGCATATGAGATGTTCCAGGAGTTGAAGTTAATATTTCAAGCAAATGCCCGAGTTGAGAGATATGAAGTCTCCAACAAGTTCTATAGCTGCAAGATGGAGGAGAATAGTTCTGTCAATGAATATATACTCAAAATGTCTGGGTACCATAACCACTTGACTTAGCTGGTAGTTAATCTTCCTGATGATAGTGTCATTGATAGAGTTCTTCAATCACTGCCACCAAGCTATAAATGCTTCGTGATGAACTATAATATGCAAGGGATGGAAAAGAAAATTCTTGAGCTCTTCGCGATGCTAAAGGCTGCGGAGGTAGAAATCAAGAAGGAGCATCAAGTGTTGATGGTTAACAAGACCACTAGTTTCAAGAAAAAGGGCTAAGGGAAGAAGGGGAACTTCAAGAAGAATATCAAGAAAGTTGCTACTCAAGGGAACAAACCCAAGTCTGGACCTAAGCCTGAAACTGATTGCTTCTACTACGAAGGGACTGGTCACTAGAAGCGGAACTGCCCCAAGTATTTGGCGAATAAGAAGGATGGCAAAGTGAAAGGTATATTTGATATACATGTTATTGATGTGTACCTTACTAATGCTCATAGTAGCGCCTCGGTATTTGATATTGGTTCTGTTGCTCATATTTGCAACTCGAAATAGGGTCTACGGATTAAACGAAGATTGGCTCAGGACGAGGTGACGATGCGCGTGGGAAATGGTTCCCAAATCAATGTGATCGCCGTCGGCACACTACCTCTACATCTACCTCCGGGATTAGTTTTAGGCCTAAATAATTGTTATTTGGTGCCAGTGTTGAGCATGAACATTATATCTAGATCTTGTTTGATGCGAGACGGTTATTCATTTAAATCAGAGAATAATGGTTGTTCTATTTATATGAGTAATATCTTTTATGGTCATCCACCCTTGATGAGTGGTCTATTTTTGTTGAATCTCGATTGTAGTGATACACATATTCATAATATTGAAGCCAAAAGATGCAAAGTTAATAATGATAGTGCAACTTATTTGTGGCACTGTCGTTTAGGTCATATTGGTGTAAAGCGCATGAAGAAACTCCATGCTGATGGGCTTTTGGAATCACTTGATGCTTGCGAACCATGCCTTATGGGCAAGATGACTAAGACTCCATTCTCTGAAACAATGGAGCGAGCAACTAACTTGTTGGAAATAATACATACTGATGTATGCGGTCCGATGAGTGTTGAGGCTCACGGTGGGTATCGTTATTTTCTAACCTTCACAGATGATTTGAGCAGATATGGGTATATATCTACTTAATGAAACATAAGTATGAAACATTTGAAAAGTTCAAAGAATTTCGAAGTGAAGTGGAAAATCATCGTAACAAGAAAATAAAGTTTCTATGATCTGATCGTGGAGGTGAATATTTGACTTATGAGTTTGGTCTTCATTTGAAACAATGTGGAATAGTTTCAAACTCACGCCACCTGGAACACCACAGCGTAATGGTGTGTCCGAACATCGTAACCATACTTTATTAGATATGGTGCGATCTGTGATGTCTCTTACCGATTTATTGCTATTGTTTTGGGGTTATGCTTTAGAGACGGCTACATTCACGTTAAATAGGGCACCATCTAAATCCATTGAGACGACACCATATGAACTGTGGTTTGGCAAGAAACCTAAGCTTTCGTTTCTTAAAGTTTGGGGCTGCGATGCTTATGTGGAAAAGCTTCAACCTGATAAGCTCGAACCCAAATCAGAGAAATGTGTCTTCATAGGATACCCAAAGGAGACTGTTGGGTACACCTTCTATCACAGATCCGAAGGCAAGATATCCGTTGCTAAGAATGGATCCTTTCTAGAGAAGGAGTTTCTCTCGAAAGAAGTGAGTGGAAGGAAAGTAGAACTTGATGAGGTAATTGTACCTTCTCCGGAATTGGAAAGTACTTCATCACAGAAATCAGTTCGAGTGATTCCTACACCAATTAGTGAGGAAGCTAATGATGAAGATCATGAAACTTCAGATCAAGTTACTACCGAACCTCATAGGTCAACCAGAGTACGATCCGCACCAGAGTGGTATGGTAATCCTATTCTAGAAGTCATGTTACTAGACCATGACGAACCTACGAACTATGAGGAAGCGATGATGAGCCCAAATTCCGCGAAATGGCTTGAGGCCATGAAATCTGAGATGGGATCCATGTATGAGAATAAATAGTGGACTTTGGTTAACTTGCCCGATGATCGGAAAGCCATAGAGAATAAATGGATATTCAAGAAGAAGACTGACGCTGACAGTAATGTTACTGTCTACAAAGCTCGACTTGTTGCGAAAGGTTTTCGACAAGTTCAAGGAGTTGACTACGATGAGACATTCTCACCCATAGCGATGCTTAAGTCTGTCTGAATCATGTTAGCAATTGCCGCATTTTATGATTATGAAATTTGGCAAATGGATGTCAAAACTGCATTCCTTAATCAATATCTTAAAGAAGAGTTGTATATGATGCAACCAAAAGGTTTTGTCGATCTTAAAGCTGCTAACAAAGTGTGCAAGCTCCAGCGATCAATTTATGGACTGGTGCAAGCCTCTCGGAGTTGGAATATACGCTTTGATAGTGTGATAAAAGCATATGGTTTTATACAGACTTACGGTGAAGCATGTATTTACAAGAAAGTGAATGGGAGCTCTGTAGCAATTCTAATATTACATGTGGATGACATATTGTTGATTGGAAATGATATAGAATTTCTGGATAGCGTAAAAGGATACTTGAATAAAAGTTTTTCAATGAAAGACCTCGGTGAAACTACTTATATATTGGGCATCAAGATCTATAGAGATAGATCAAGATGCTTGATAAGATTTTTTTCGATGAGTACATACCTTGACAAGATTTTGAAGTAGTTCAAATTGGAACAGTCAAAGAAGGAGTTATTGCATGTATTGTAAGGTGTAAAGTTGAGTAAGACTCAAAACCCGGCCATGGCAGAAAATAGAAAGAGAATGAAAGTCATTCCCTATGCCTCAGCCATAGGTTCTATAAAGTATGCTATGTTGTGTACCAGACCTATTGTGTACCTTTCCATGAGTTTCACAAGGGGGTACAATAGTGATCCAGGAGTGGATCACTGGACAGTGGTCAAAGTTATCCTTAGTTACCTAAGAGGACTAAGGAAATATTTCTCGGTTATGGAGGTGATAAGGAGTTCGTCGTAAAGAGTTACATCGATGCAAGCTTTTACACCGATCCGAATGACTCTGAGTCTCAATCTGGATACATATTGAAAGTGGGAGCAATTAGCTAGAGTAGCTCCATGCAGAACATTGTAGACATAGAAAATTTGCAAAATACATACGGCTCTGAATGTCGCAGACCCATTGACTAAACTTCTCTCATAAGCAAAATATGATCACACCTTAGTAATCTTTGTGTGTTAATAACATAGCGATGTGAGCTAGATTATTGAATCTAGTAAACCCTTTGGGTGTTAGTCACATGGCGATGTGAACTAATCACATAAAGATGTGAACTATTGGTGTTAAATCACATGATGATGTGAACTGGATTATTGACTCTAGTGCAAGTGGGAGACTAAAGGAAATATGCCCTAGAGGCGACAATAAAGTCGTTATTTATATTTACTTATATCATGATAAATGTTTATTATTCATGCTAGAATTGTATTAACCGGAAACTAGATACATGTGTGGATACATAGACAAAACATCGTGTCCCTAGTAAGCCTCTACTAGACTAGCTCGCTAATCAAAGATGGTTAAGTTTCCTCACCATAGACATGTGTTGTCATTTGATGAATGGGATCACATAATTAGGAGAATAATTTGATGGACAAGACCCATCCGTTAGCTTATCATGTTGATCGTTAAGTTTTATTGCTATTGCTTTCTTCATGACTTATACATATTCCTTTGACTACGAGATTATGCAACTCCCGAATACTGGAGGAACACCTTGTGTGCTTTCAAACATCACAACATAACTGGGTGATTATAAAGATGCTCTACAGGTTGATGTAGGGTGGAACCCAATACAGCCGATATTTCACGAAAGGAGCGGATCCCGCGATGAACACGAAGAACACGAGGAGGGGAACGAGGGGAAAACACAAGGGAAACATGAGAGAACACTCAAACCAACAAGAATGATTACACAAGTGCTAGATCCTCGAAACACAAAGAGAAGATACAAGATCCAAAGTCAACAACGGACAATACATAGGGTAACCGGTTCTTCTCCGTGAGGAGGTCTTGAGTTCTTCCCTAGAAAGGGGTCTTGAATCCACTTGGGGGATCTTCTCCGGTGGAGGCTCGAATCTCCAAGGAGAAGGTATCCAAGTGGATGAGCAAAGCTCTCACACAAAATATGAGCTAATCCTTTGCTAACCCTATCTAGGAGGAGGAGGTCTATTTATAGTCTTAGTGCACATGGGGGTGAAGTGAAGGGGTACATGGGCCTCGGGCCCGAACACTGTGCACAGACAAGCATCAGACTTCCGACGGGTACCGGACGTCCGGTGGCTCGCGAGGGTCTGGTCGTCCGGTACTTGTTGGACGTCCGGCGTTTTGGCTCGGATAAGGCGGCGCTGGATTTTCGGGGGCGGTCGGACGTTCGGACGATGGAGTGTGTCGGACGTCTAGGACTTGTCGGACGTCCGCTCATTTTGGCTCGGGTGCAGGATCGCCGGTCTCCGGTCCGGGCCGGTCGTCCGGTGGGTCTTCAAGCATCGGACGTCCAGTCCCGACCGGTCGTCCGGTGGCTGGAGCTTCTTCCGTGGCCCTTCTTCTTGTTCCTCGCGCTTGATGTCCTCGCCTTCTTGTCCATGGGCTTCCTCTTGGTTCCTGGTCATGCATAACACACATGTTTGAGGTAGTAGCCATGTCTCATGTATGGAAAGTGATGGTTCGAAGAGGAGCGAGTTCACCTTGTGTCCAATGGTGTCTAGTTGAGGTCTCGTCTTATGTATCCTTGGGGCTTGGAGAGTAGTCGGAGTGTACATGGGGATGAACGTGGGATGCTCCGCATCATCTCCCCCCCCACCCTTGGGAAAGATCCGACCTCGGATCGTGATCCTCATCACCAGGGAAACGATTATCGTGGACGGACTTGTAGTTGGACGGAGTTGAAGGCATGGCACAATCCAAGTACTCCAAGGTGTCTCCGATATGTGGTACATGCAAAATGAGCAAACACGAAGTACACTTGGAAATATAATGGTTAGCGCACACAAAGTGTCCATCAAGTAAACATGTGTCCGTGCGACAATATTGATCATGACAAGGTGCATGAAGCTTATTCAAAAGAGATGGAATGGTATGCAAAGCATTCATGGGAGAAAAAGCATTCATTGCGCACACAAATGTGTTGTGAATATGATCAATGCAACCACGGTACAAAATGATGTCATAATGAATATGGTAATGGATGCTCAATGTGATGTGATCATGCAATTGATGGTAGGCAATAAGATCATGATGTATGAATATGCCATCAAGGTATATCACAACAAATTTGCTAAGGAAATGCACAAGCTTATATATCATGGATGACATGGGAATACAAGATGCAACAAGGAAATCATAATATGAGTCAATCCATGCATAAGATGCAAATTTGTCATGTGTATGATATGTCCATCGAGCATGACATGTGTGAGCACAATCAACAAATATGGGGGTGTTGGTGTACCAATGCTCGATGTCGTGGCATGAGTGGAGGTTCGAAGGTGCATCCAATAAGTCTGAGCGCTCCTCAACTTGAAGGTCCATAGAGCCAATCTCCCATGTCGTTCCTTCGTTCATGAGATGTATCATGTAGACAACAAGAAGGAGACAATAATGAAAGAGTGACCCATCCAATATGCATATTTGAGGATGGCTCAAAGGGAAGGAGTTCACCTTTATGAGAATGTCGAAAATGTTGGTGTCGCGCACCATGTACGCCTTTACATGACTAAGTTGTCTCGTGACGGTATGGCCTTGTGAATCCTTCAAAATGAAAGAACATGACAAACACTCGAAAAAACAAATGAGGTTAGCAGAAATGCAAAACCTATCATTCGTGTGGTAAGATACCCAACAAGTGTATGCATCATGCTCATCATAAGAAAGGACAAGGGAGCATTTCATAGTATGGAGGCATATGATGCGAGAACAACCAAATACAATAGGCTCAATCAAGCAAGCATGCATCACAAGTAAAGTTTCCAAGTCTCCACGATGAATAAGCATAACAATTGGAGGCAAGCGACAAGGAACAAAATATATCATGTGAGAGGCATGAACATATACGTCATCAACCCAAGAAAGCAAGTAATAATGGAACATGGGTGATGCGACAAAGCAAGCAATCATATGAATCAAGGCAAGCAAGCTAGTAGTGCGAAGATGCAACGTACTAGAAGGAATCATGTCAAGTATGTCATGTGTGCAAATGGTAGTCATGAATAATGCACAAGACATATCACAAGCATGAAGGCAAGATATGAGCAAAATATCATCAATGTATTGGCGAGAGGCCATATGTAAGTAGCAATGGGACATCATGACTCTCCCAACACAACAAGAATCAATAGCATTAGGCACATGATAAACATGGCAATAGCAACAAGGATCTCCACCAAGCATGCAAATACACATAGGAGTAGCATAATGGTGAATCATGGGTAGATGCAAGCAAGGGTCGCAATTGCATGGCAAAGGCATAGAAGCAATCATGGCATGCAAAGTGAACACGGTAAAATGAGCATGAAGCGATAAGCGGTATATAGCCCATAGCCGTGTGAGAGCCAAGTGAGAGAGGTGTGCGTAGTCGTTGCACGAAGAGAGCGGTGGGAAGGATAGTTCACGGGATCCCAAGTCATCTTTGCTCTCAAGATCTCGTTTCGTCAACTCTTGGGATTGAGAGGTTGACGAGTATACGTGAGTACCTACACAAAACAAAGACAAAGGGAAAATTGTGTGTGCGTGGTAGATGTACACATCATCCATCATGATGCGCGCGTGCAAGTGTTGGTTAGCACAAAATAGCCAATGCTCAAATAAATGAGATGCGTGATATAGAAACATGTCATCCATCATGATAGGTTTCTTGTTATGTATAGCATAATGGAGACTCAAATTGTGTAATGCATCATAAGAAATATGTAGAGCATTGTTATTCATGTAATGCATACAGTGCAAGCAATTATGAGAATCATGCAACAGATGGAATGCATCGAAATCTCCTAATATGTATGAGGAAACTATGGGGTCCTCCTCATGATCATTCGTGGAAACATCACATGGAGAATATTGACAACATCCAAAACAATGCATATTTGGAACAATGTGATCATGGCATGGCATAGTAGATGAATTGCGCAAATCATGTAAAGGAAGCATGGCAATATCATCACATGAAAAACAAAAGCCAATGACCATCATCTTGTCATCTATGCCATAAGTGCAAATAGGATTTATTTTAATGGGACAAGCATAGTTACTATGTTGAGATTGAATATGGGAGATCTCACTCATAGCATATGACAAGGTTAATGGATTGTCAAACATGATGTGACCAAAAGAATTTTCACATGATATCCTATGTAGCATGGCATCACAACTAGGCAAATCAACATGCTCATCATCATATTCATCATAAATGGGTAAGTCATGACATGAATAATTCGCACTAGCATGAAGCATGGGAATAGGTGGATCAACATCATGCACGCAATCATTCGTAAGATAGTCCACTAGTGGGACAAGAGAAGCACCATCACCTATGTTACCTTTGGAGCATCGCTCATGTGTTGTAGGTGAGGTGTCGAAGACCGAATCGTGGTCATCGTCATCTTGATGGAACCATGTGGGGAGTGCATCATCGTCCACCATGGCCATCATCGTCTCCATTGGAGGTATGGACTTGCCGAGGATAGGCATATAGTCATGTAGGAGACCTAGCACCAAAGAAGAAAACACACTAGGAGTAGAGGTTAAGTCATTAGAAATCAAAGTGGCCTCACATGCCGTGTCAACTACCTCACTCACTAAGTGTTGTGGCTGTCGGTGTCAAAACCGGCGGATCTCGGGTAGGGGGTCCCGAACTGTGCGTCTAGGCCGGATGGTAACAGGAGACAAGAGACACGAAGTTTTACCCAGGTTCGGGCCCTCTTGATGGAGGTAAAACCCTACGTCCTGCTTGATTGATATTGATGATATGGGTGTTACAAGAGTAGATCTACCACGAGATCAGAGAGGCTAAACCCTAAAAGCTAGCCTATGGTATGATTGTCTGTTGTGATTGTTGTCCTACGGATTAAAACCCTTCGGTTTATATAGACACCGAAGAGGGTTAGGGTTACACAAGGTCGGTTACAAAGGAGGAGATATCCATATACGTATTGCCTAGCTTGCCTTCCACGCCAAGTAGAGTCCCATCCGGACACGAGACGAAGTCTTCAATCTTGTATCTTCATAGTCTAATAGTCCGGCCAATGGAGATAGTCCGGCTGTCTGGAGACCCCCTAATCCAGGACTCCCACAGTAGCCCCTGAACCAGGCTTCAATGACGATGAGTCTAGCGCGCAGTTGTCTTCGGCATTGCAAGGCGGGTTCCTTTTCCGAATACATCATAGAAGAATTTGAATACGAGGATAGTGTCCGACCCTGCAAAATAAGTTCCACATTTCACCGTAGAGAGAATAATGTTTTCGCAGATCTAATCCGCTAGCTTGTTTTGGCAATATGACGTTACGTCATGGCCCGGTGATCATTCGAACCATTTCTTTTAACCAGCCCCGCACATAACGCGAGGCGGTTTCTTGACACGTCTTGCCGAAGCGGAGATCATGTTCCCCTAATTACGGGATTCTCATTAATCGGTTAGTGGGTAACCCAACCGTGTCTAAGACTCCTAGATTATAGGTAAGTCCTAAATGGTTGATATTCACCCTCTTTATAAGGGGACAAGGTTTTAGCTTTTTCCCTCCCGTGCTCAACCAAACCCTTCCTCCGCCTCGAGTTCTAACACCCAAAGCTCAGGTTAGGTGCTCCGGACCTTCAACCATGTCCGGATCCAGCCTTCAAGGCCGATGGACGCCCTCTTCCGTTACGGAAGAGGACATTAAGAAGTTGAGGGAGGCCAGATATCTGACCACCGAGGTTTCGCATCGGCTGCCTGCTAGAGGGCAGGTTGTCCCTACTCCCGAACCCAACGAGAATGTTGTGTTCGTCTCCCACTTCCTCCGAGGTCTAGGCCTCACTCTGGATCCTTTCATCAGGGGCTTGATGTTCTATTACGGGTTAGATTTCCACGATCTAGCCCCGGACTCCTTTCTCCACATCACGAGATTTATTGTCATGTGTGAGGCCTTTCTCCGCGTTACCCCTCACTTTGGCCTGTGGCTCAAGACTTTTGAAGTAAGGCCGAAGATGATCGAGGGGCAACAAGCAGCGTGCGGAGGTGCATCAATAGGCAAGATGGAAGGAGCTCCATGGCCGAGAGGTTCCTTTCCAGAGGTGCCCGAATTATGGCAACGGGAGTGGTTTTACGTCACGGCTCCCAGAAGTACCAAGTGGGCGGCTGCCCCGCTTTCTGCTCGGGCCACCCACCACAACTGATGTCATGGATTAGCAGGGGTCTGAGCTAGGGTCCAGCCAAGGATGTGCCTATACTGCAAAGCCGCATCCGAGATCTCTTCGAGGGAGATTTCAATTTGGTTGCGGTAATACAAGTTATGCTGGTTCGCCAAGTTCAGCCTTGCAAACGCCGGCCCTGCGTTTGTGGGAGTTCAACCCAGAGGGGCCACATGCCATTCAAAGTTTCCTCGGCCTGATGCACGAGGAGATGTACAAGTCATTCTTCGGACCCCAAATGGAATGTCCGGATATTACCGAGGACGCGGGCCTGAGCAGTAACCGCGCCGCCGAACAAGTAAGAAATCCCCTCGCCGAACACGCTGTCTTTTATTCGAAGTTATTTCTGAGAGTCCGGTTTTTGACCAGGACTGGCTAACAAAGGCGAAGATGATCCGGTGCTTGGCCCCCTCCCTGAGGGTTTGGAAAATCCGGTATTGGAGAAGATGCTCGAGGTCGCACCTTGTCCGGAGCCCTTGAAGGAAGATACCGAGGGAGATAATACGGGCGGACGTGGGCCCCCATTGCTATCCCCTCCAACCGAGGGAGCGGGCGTCTCCACGAAGGAGGATGATCGGGGGAGGAAAAGGACTGCTTTCGATGATCCGGAAGCCAAAGCCTCCAAACGGGAGAAGAGGTCTCCCACTGAGGGTCCTGCCTTGGGGGGTGCTTTTGCCGCGCAGAGTCCGCGGGGGGGTCAGCCCTCCAACGAGTCGTAAGTGATCCAAAATATTTTAGTAGCAAGGGTATGTTATCTTTTTCCTCTGAGAAAATAACCACCGCATCTATCTTGCAGTTCGGGCCTCAGCCCCTCTCAAATGAGCTCGTCTTGGGGGGATCTTCTTCCAGAGATGATGGAGAGCGAAACGCCTCCCCCGGACTACTCCGCTCCAGAAGCGGGTGACCCCAAAGTGTCGTTGCGGAGGGCCTCTCTGGATCCGGTGAGTCCAGAAGATAATCCCGTAGACCCCCAAGGTCCCCAGTGTCCGGCTCCCGAAGAGAGCATACGAAAGAGTCCGGCACCGTCTGGTGTGTGGTCGGACGTTCTGAGGGAGTTGATGGGGCGAGCGGCCATCTCAGAAGAGCACCGTACGCTGATGGGTACGGTGATGGAGAGAATCTCGTCCGCTGAAAGCGGATTACATGAAGCCTTTATAAGTCTATTGATAGGCTTTGAGGTATGTGAGATAATATGTGATAGTACTGCACATGTTATAGTAGCCCCTGAGACTCTGGTTGTCGTCAAGAACGGCGGCGAATAGAGGATCAAATTCCCAGGCAATAACCAATCTGCCTTTATGTGCAGGTGGTGGGAGCTCCAGTGGCTAGCCGGACTAGGGAGTTTGCCCAATTAAAACGGCAACTGGATGCGGCAGACACCGACATCGAGCTTGTTAACAAGAGGCTTGACGAGGCACAGGGTAAGTGTTATTATCCGGTGAATGTCACATAGTAAGAGTAGCATAATGCCAGTATCTTTAATATGTTGTGACTGCAGATGGAGCTGCCACCGTGGAAGCCTTGCGGGCGGAACTTGCCCGAGCCAAGGAACAAGCGAGGAGTAGTAATGCGGTTGCTTTGAAGGCAGCCAAAGAGTTGAAAGCCGAGAAGGCCGCACATTGCGAGAGCCAAGAGAAGATGGCTGTCGGTGTCAAAACCGGTGGATCTCGGGTAGGGGGTCACGAACTGTGCGTCTAGGTCGGATGGTAACAGGAGGCAAGGGACACGAAGTTTTACCCAGGTTCGGGCCCTCTCGATGGAGGTAAAACCCTACGTCCTGCTTGATTAATATTGATGATATGGGCAGTACAAGAGTAGATCTACCACAAGATTGGAGAGGCTAAACCCTAGAAGCTAGCCTATGGTATGATTGTTGTTGTGTATGTTGTCCTACGGACTAAAACCCTCCAGTTTATATAGACACCAGAGAGGGTTAGGGTTACACAAAGTCGGTTACAATGGTAGGAGATCTGCATATCCGTATTGCCAAGCTTGCCTTCCACGCCAAGGAAAGTCCCTTCCGGACACGGGACAAAGTCTTCAATCTTGTGTCTCCATAGTCCAGGAGTCCGGCTGAAGGTATAGTCCGACTATCCGAACATCCCCTAATCCAGGACTCCCTCAGTAGCCCCTGAACCAGGCTTCAATGACGACGAGTCCGGCACGCAGATTGTCTTCGGCATTGCAAGGCGGGTTCCTCCTCCAAGTACTTCATAGAAGATTTTGAACACAAAGATAGTGTCCGGCTCTGCAAAATAAGTTTCCACATATTGCCATAGAGAGAATAACATTTACACAAATCTAATCTGCTGACGTATTTCGTAGTGTGACACACCACGGCCAAGCCTTTATCCGAGTCGTTTCATTATCCCACCTCAGCGCGTCATGCGAGGCGGTTTCCTTGGCACGTCTTGTTAAAGCAGAGATCGTGTCCCCTTATTCCGGGATTCTCATCAATACGGGTGTGGGTAACCCAACCGCGCCATTGATTACGGCGCTTGGAGATAAGCGAGTTTTACCAGGCTGGTGGGGACACGTAGTTGCGTCCACCCATATAAGGGGATAAGGATCCACCTTTTCACCTACGCCTTCTTCCTCCCTTGCTTATCCATTCTCGCGCACTCGAGCTCCAGCGCCCAAGTCCGCACTCCCCACCTCAACCTTCTCCAGCCATGTCCGGAGCGGGAGGCAAGTGGATGGTCTCCTCCGTCACGGAGGGACACATCAAAAAACTAAGGAAGGTCGGATACTTGTCTAACGACATCGCGTACCAGCTTCCCGAAAAGGGGCAGCTCATCCCCACCCCTAGGCCCCATGAGAGGGTGGTGTTCCTCCCCCATTTCCTCCGCGGACTGGGCTTCCCTCTTCACCCATTTGTCCGGGGGCTCATGTTCTACTATGGCCTGGATTTCCATGATCTGGCCCCGAACTTTGTCCTCAACATCTCGGCGTTTATTGTCGTGTGCGAGGCTTTCCTCCGCATCTGCCCCATTTCGGCCTATGGCTCAAGACTTTCAATGTCAAGCCGAAGGTGGTGCGTGGCAACCAGGCGGAGTGCGGAGGCGCCATGGTGGGCAAGATGCCCAACGTCTTATGGCTCGAGGTCTCCTTTGTGGAGACCCTGAAGGGGTGGCAATCGGGGTGGTTTTACATCACCGAGCCGCGCGACCCCGAATGGGTCACAACCCCCGAGTTTCGATCCGGACCCCCTACACGGCTCACCTCCTGGAAGGAGACGGGCCTGTCGTGGGGTAAAAAAGGAGAGCTGACCGGACTCCAAACATGCGTCCAAACCCTGGTGGACAAGAAGCTCAAGCTTATCAACGTAGTCCAGGTTATGATCATCCGCCTGATCCTCCCGTGTCAACAACGGACTTTCAACCTGTGTGAGTTCGACCCGGCGCGGCACCGAACTCTGAGCAGGCTCTTTGACACGACGTACGAAGATGCCTGGAAGGTGCTTTTCAAGGGCGCCGAGGCCCCCGCATCCGCTACCGAGGATCGCGGATTCAGTACGTAACGTCACGCTCATGCGGTAAGCTGTTTTTTCCTTTTACAGGGTATCAGTTTTTCATAGTTTGACTCCATGCGGGATCTAAGCTCCCTTACCTTTGACAGGATTGGCAGGAGACGTCCAGACAGATCAACTGTCTGGCTCCTTTGCCCGAAGGCCCAGTGGACGCTCGTTTGGCGAAGCTGCTGGTTCCGGCACCCCATGTGGTGCCGGAGAAGAAGGCCAAGAAGAAGGCCACGGGGACTCGAAAGAGTGCCCGGCGCCTGGAGGTGTCGGATCCCTCATTCGACGACTCCAAGACGCACTCCTCCCATGAAGACGAGGAGGAGGAAGAAGAGACCCCTCCCCCTCCAGCGGGGGAAGGGAAGAAAAGGAAGGCCGCCCCAGCTGGGGAGGCCGGAGGGTCCAAGAGGGGGAAAACCCTTCCTCCGGACTACTCCACCGACGCCGACGATGGCGGAGAGGAGTGGCCGCTCAGGGCCAAGCCCCTGGCAAAATCGTAAGTACCCGGATACTAGAGTAATTAATAGTATTTGTTTACTGCACAGCTTTCCCTTATGTCGAATATGTTTATGCAGCCCACCCAAAGACCGGCTCGACGCGTCGTCGAGCGGCTCACTGGACTCGTCGGATGTGAACTCGCTTCCGACGGCTTCCTTCCCCCGCCCTATGGATGACACCGAAGTGTTGTCCCAACAGGTTCCAAGCCGGGAGGAGGTGGTCCTGGAGGCGTCGCAAGGCGACCTCCCGGACTCCAGGAGTAAAGGGGATGAAACCCCCCAGGGCTCCAAGTCCGTCTCTAGGCCGGACACCACTCCGAAACCTTCAAAGGTTCCAGAGTCCGGCGGGGGACCTCCTTCCAAGAGGAGCAAGCCCACCGTGCCGGTGACCCCCGTCCAACCGGAGGCGCCGGACAATCTGTTGGAGGCGCTCCAAGGCGCCTCCATCGACGAGGAGCACCACACCATTATGAGTGCGGTGGTCCAGAAGGTTCAGTCCACCAAGAGCGGACTGACTGAAGCTTGTACTAGCCTTTTAACAGGCTTTGAGGTAAGTAAAGAATGTGTAAATAATATTACCACATAGACAGTAGCCCCTGATGCTCTGTTTGGCGTTCGGGAAGAAAAGCCGAATAGAGGATCAAATAAAATTCACAGAAGTCTAACAAAAAGGAGTCAATATGCGTATGCAGGCTTCTCTGCTTCCGTCCGCCGCACTGACTGCGGAAGTGGACACGCTAAAGCAGAACCTCGAGCGGTCCGAGCAAGAGCTCGGGCGTGCCAAGAAGCAGCTCGAGGACAATGAAGGTAAGAAATACCTTGTTTAAATATATATAAAAAGGTGCAATTGCAAAAAATGATAGGATTATCGTGGCTATTGTAGGGGCCACGTCTGAGGTGGCGACCCTTAAGCAAGCGCTGGTCGAGGCCGAGAAGAGGGCGGCCACGGAGCGCACCAAGCGGGAGAAGTACGAGGCCTAGATTGGCAAGGTGCAGCAAGAGCTCCAGGTTCTCATGAAAAAACATGAGAGTTTGGAGCTTGACTCAAAGACGCGAGCGTCCAAGCTCGCGGCGGCTATTGAAAATGCCAAGTCTGCCAAGGCTGAATCCCAGAAGACCCTCCAGGAGTTGGATGAGGTGAAGAAGATAGCGGCGGGTAAGGCATTCTTTATGCAAAGCAAACACATAAACGTGAGTTACTTGTTACTTACCCGAATCCGGAGCTCTCCAGGAGCGTTCGCAGATCTTCCCCAGAGTGTGTCTGATGCCGTCGCATTCTATCGAGCCGAGGAGGGCAGCTCGATAGAGAAGGTGTTCTGGTCTCGGTATGCTGAGGCCGGACACCCCGTGCCCCTGAGCAACCAGCTGAAGCAACTGGTCGAGCTCCACAAGGCGGCCGAACAGGCCATGAAGGGCCTCATAGTTCGGCTGTGGCCTGGAGAGGCTCTGCCTGGGAGCTATTTCAGGCTGGTGCGGCGGCTGGTGGAGGCCTGTCCAAGGCTCGAAGTCATCAAGCGCTCCGTCTGCATTGAAGGTGCCCGTAGGGCCCTTGACCGTGCTAAGGTGCACTGGGGCAAGCTGGATGCTGAGAAGCTTGTGAAGGACGGGCCACCGCCGGGGAAAGAGCATCGCAAGCCCGAGAATTATTATAAGGATGTTCTGAAGGGTGCCTGCCTTGTGGCGGATGAATGTTCTAGGGATATAATTTTTGAGTGAAACTTGCTCGTTTTGTCCTGTGCGCTGAAAACTTGTTCATATGCGCTAAGCAATGCTGTTGGAATTTAAAATATTACCTTCTGTGCGGCTATTTATCAATTCTGAGAGATGGCGAGTCGTCGGCTTCTGCCCCCGTGCCGCTAGTGCTGGGGTGTTCGGGGATAAACCTGAGCGCTCTTTTTCCCATGTTTGGGTCCTTCCAGGGAGGCGCTCAGCCCAACGAACAAGGCAATCGGACTATAATGCGTGAACACTCTCACTTAGCCATAGAATTCTATAATTTTAAATTTCGGTGAAGCCCCTGGTATTCGGAAGACCGAGTTCGGGGCGCTATCCACGCCTTGGCCGGACAAAGCCGGCTCCTCGCTCTAAGCGGCATAAGTCTTTAGGGACTCGAAAAACCTCTCGAACAGCGACCAACTCTCGCTTCATCATGACAGTCAGTTTTAGCTTTCTCCACTGAGGTGCTCGACCCAGCTCAACTGGGGCACAATCGCAGTGGTTCTCCTAGTGCTACCTTAGCCGATATAGCGGAACGTAAGGCACCAAAACATAGGAGCCGGGCAAACCCAACTATTGACCCAAGACATGATTTGGAGTCGATGCATATAATGCTATAAGTTCGGGGTGCCGCACTTGTTAAAGTGTTCAGACTTCTCACACCATGTTGAGGGGTACTGAAGCCCCTGACGTATTTTGGCCATACCAAAGTGTACGGGTGCAACATGTCGTTAAGGAACATATATTAAAAAAGAGTAATGCAAAAATAGACAAAAGCTATGCATTGTCTATTAAAGAGGGCTGTGATCAAAGCAGAACGATACAAATAATGCGATAAGCAAAAGGTTGGACTATTTAACATGTCCGTTCCAGGGGCAAGCTGCGGAATAGTATGCGAAACAGGTATACTGCTCGTGATAGAGACCACCTGGGAGTTCCGTAATGTGGCGTGGCTTGTGTGCTTCCCTGGTTCTTGCATTGTTTGTGCGGCAAATGAACTGCTGAACAGGCCTTCTGAAGAGTGGAGCCCTGAAAGTAAGAGAAAATTAAAAAATCGGCAGCCCCTGGTGCGGTTTAAGCCGTGTTTCGGGAGTGCCGTGATGCTGCCCCTCCCCCTGTACCCATGGTATTTCTAGAGCGTAGTTATGTACGCGAAGTAGTAGTGTCGCATTTTTGCGAGGGCTGGGGTTGGGGCCGCATTGCTACGCCTGCTCGGATCGTGCCAGGTGGTCTTGTTGTAGGTTACTCCGGGTGCGCTTGACGGTGTCCGGTCGTTTAATGGCCGGACTGGAGAACTGCCTGGAGAGGCTGCTTTGAACTTCCGCTGCAAGGGCCGCCGTGTGCTCCTCCGTTCGGAGGGAGCGTTCGGTGTTTCCATTGACCGTAATTACTCCTCGAGGGCCTGGCATCTTGAGCTTAAGGTATGCGTAGTGTGGTTCCGCATTGAACTTGGCGAATGCGGTTCGCCCGAGCAGTGCGTGATAGCCACTGCAGAATGGGACTATGTCGAAGATTAACTCCTCGCTTCAGAAATTATCCGGAGATCCGAAGACCACTTCAAGTGTGACTGAGCCTATACAGTTGGCCTCTACACCTGGTATTACGCCTTTAAAGGTCGTTTTGGTGGGCTTAATCCTCGAGGGATCTATGCCCATTTTCCGCACTGTATCCTGGTAAAGCAAGTTCAGGCTACTGCCGCCGTCCATAAGGACTCTAGTGAGATGAAATCCGTCAATAATTGGGTCTAGAACCAATGCGGCGAATCCGCCATGACAGATGCTAGTGGGATGGTCCCTTCGATCAAAGGTGATCGGGCAGGAGGACCATGGGTTGAACTTTGGGGCGACTGGCTCTACCGCGTATATGTCCCTTAACGCGCGCTTCCGCTCCCTTTTGGGGACGTGGGTTGCGTATATCATGTTCACCGTCCGCACTTGTGGGGGGAAACCCTTCTGTCCATTGTTGTTCGGCGGCCGGGGCTCCTCGTCGTCATCGCTATGTAGCCCCTTGTCTTCATTTTCGGCATTTAACTTGCCTACCTGCTTGAACACCCAACAATCCCTGTTGGTGTGATTGGCCGGCTTTTCGGGGGTGCCATGTATCTGGCACAAGCGGTCGAGTATTCGGTCCAAATTGGACGGGCCCCTAGGATTCCTTTTGAATGGCTTTTTCCGCTGACCGGATTTAGAGCCTCTGAATCTGGCATTAACTGCCATATCCTCAGCATTGTCGCCATTAATGCGGCGCTTCTGCTTGTTGCGACGCGACCTGCCACTACTGTCCCTGGTATCCGAATTACTAGGGTTCTTGGTCATATTGTTGCTACGAGCAAGCCAGCTGTCTTCTCCCGCGCAAAAGCGGGTCATGAGTGTCGTGAGTGCTGCCATAGACTTCGACTTTTCCTGTCCAAGGTGCCGGGCAAGCCACTCGTCATGGATATTGTGCTTGAAGGCGGCTAGGGCCTCAGCGTCTGGACAGTCAACTATTTGATTTTTCTTTGTTAGGAACCGTGTCCAGAATTGCTTGGCCGATTCCTCTGGCTGCTGAATTACGTGACTTAGGTCATCGGCGTCTGGGGGTCGCACATAAGTGCCCTGGAAATTGTCGAGGAATGCGGCTTCCAGGTCCTCCCAACAACTGATTGATCATGTTGGCAAGCTGTTAAGCCAATGCCGAGCTGGTCCTTTAAGCTTGAGTGGGAGGTATTTGATGGCGTGGAAATCATCGCCGCGGGCCATGTGGATATGAAGGAGATAATCCTCGATCCATACCGCAGGATCTGTTGTGCCATCATATGATTCGATGTTTACGGGTTTGAAACCCTCGGGGATTTGATGATCCATTACTTCGTCTGTGAAGCATAGTGGGTGTGCGGCGCCTCTGTACTGGGCTATATCACGACGTAGCTCCAATGAGCTTTGTCTACTGTGTTCGGCCCTACCGGATTTATGTCCGGCGTGACGATTATTGTCTCGAGTCATGGGGCGCCCACGCGATCCGTGGATCGATCTTGTTTGCCTTGCCTTGTCCTCCAACATATCTCGCAGGTCTGGCGCATTTTCTCGTGCCTAGGTATGGGGTGCGGCTTGAGTGGAGGGCCGAGAGGCCTCTCTGTCGCGGCCACGAGGTGGCCGGTCGGCCGTATCAAGTGCTTCCTCCTCTAATCGGGGTAGCAACCTGCGCCTTGGGTAGCTCTTGGAGGGGCGTTCGAGTTTATGCTCTTCGGCCGCCAGGACTTCAGTCCATCTGTCGACTAGCAAATCTTGATCAGCTCTAAGATGTTGCTGTTTTTTCTTGAGGCTTCTTGTCGTGGCCATAAGCCTGCATTGAAAACACTCTTGCTCGACGGGATCCTCTGGCACGACGAATTTGTGGTCATCGAGGCTTGCCTCTTCTTCGGAGGGAGGCATATGATTATCGTCCTCGACCTCTCTGTTTGCCGCTCTCTCATGAGGGCTGGTTTCTCCATCCTCCTATGCTAAATCTTGCTGGAGGGGGTTTTCCTCGGCACTCTCCGGAGTATTATTATCTCCCGTGCTGGAATCACCATATTTGTTTTGGCGGGATTTTGAGCGGTGCCGCTGACGCTGGCGCTTAGGCTGTTTCTTGGAGGGGTCATCCTCCGTTGTTCCATCGCCATCTCCTTCTTTTGGGGTGTCCACCATGTACATGTCATATGACGAGGTGGCTTTCCAGGGCCCAATAGGCGCTGGTTCTTCATCGTCTCCATCATCGGCGTCCATATCGTCGATGTCTTCGGAGTCGAAGTCGAGCATGTCGGTTAAATCGTCGACAGTGGCTACAAAGTGGGTGGTGGGTGGGCTTTGAATTTCTTCATCGTCCGTATCCCAACCTTGCTGACCGTAGTCCGGCCAGGGCTCTCCTGATAAAGAGAGAGACTTCAGTGTCTTCAGAATATCGCCGAAAGGCGAGTGCTGAAAGATGTCCGCGGCAGTAAACTCCATGATCGGCGCCCAATCGGATTCGATCGGCAGGGGCGCGGAGGGTTCGGAGTCCGGAGAGGAGTCCGGCTCCTTGGAGTCACGAGTCTCGCAGAGTGCGGGGCTGGTGTTCGGCTCGATCGCCGTTGGGATCGCAGCCCCCAAGGCGGCGTCCAACCACCCATCCTCGATCGGCGCAGTTGGCTCCGAATTAAGGGTCGAAGCCGATGCAGGTGCGGCCTCTAGGGCACTGTTCGGCGGCAGAGCTAGATCATGCTCGTCGTGACAGTGCGGCGCGCTCGGTAGTGGCTCGAATCCATCGAAGATCAAGTCCCCACGGATGTCAGCCATGTAGTTTAAGCTTCCAAATCTGACCTGACGGCCAGGGCCATAGCTTTCGATCTGCTCTAGATGGTCAAGTGAATTGGCTCGCAGTGCGAAGCCGCCGAAGACGAAGATCTGTCCGGGGAGGAAGGTCTCACCCTGGACTACATTGCTATTGATGATCGTAGGAGCCATCGAGCCTGACGGCGACGACACAGAGGAACTCTCAATGAAAGCACCAATGTCGGTGTCAAAACCGGCGGATCTCGGGTAGGGGGTCCCGAACTGTGCGTCTAGGCCGGATGGTAACAGGAGGCAAGGGACACGAAGTTTTACCCAGGTTCGGGCCCTCTCGATGGAGATAAAACCCTACGTCCTGCTTGATTAATATTGATGATATGGGCAGTACAAGAGTAGATCTACCACGAGATCGGAGATGCTAAACCCTAGAAGCTAGCCTATGGTATGATTGTTGTTGTGTATGTTGTCCTACGGACTAAAACCCTCTGGTTTATATAGACACCGGAGAGGGTTAGGGTTACACAAAGTCGGTTACAATGGTAGGAGATCTGCATATCCCTATCACCAAGCTTGCCTTCCACGCCAAGGAAAGTCCCTTCCGGACACGGGACGAAGTCTTCAATCTTGTATCTCCATAGTCCAGGAGTCCGGCTGAAGGTATAGTCCGGCTATCTGAACACCCCCTAATCCAGGACTCCCTCAATGGCCAAGATGCCCGTAGAATTGAAAGACACTGCCGACCGTTGCCGGGTCCTTGAGAAAGAGAACCAAGCGAAGGAAACGGACCTTGAGAAGGCCGCGGTGGCAGACAAAGACACCCGTTCTGCTATGAGAGCAAAGAAGGAGGAGCTGCAGGAAGCCGGGGATATTGCGGCTAGAAAACCCTTCATGTTACGGAGGAAGTTCGGAGATCCACGGTATGCCCCTCTGGATCGGCTGTGGAGCTCGGCAGATGCGTATATGGATTTGGCGGCGAGCGCTGCCGATGCGGCCAAGTACTTCCAAGGTCAGACAGATCGTGAAGTGGACAAGCTGTTCTGGACGCAATTCCATGTTCCAGAGCGTCCGCTTTCATTGACTGACTAGCTAGCCGAATGGGCCGAACTGAATAGGTTGTCCGGACTCGCCATGAGGTCTGTTGTGGATCAACTATGGCCGGAAGGGCCTAAGCCGAACAGCTATTTCAGCTTAGTGCAGCAGCTCCTTGATGCGGTGCCACGCATTAATGCGATGAAGAGGTCGGCGTGCATAGAAGGCTCACGGATGGCCCTTGCCCGTGTTAAAACATACTGGGCGGAGATGGACGCTACCACTGTTGCGGCACAGGGTTCGGCCATAGGCCGTGTGGCTGCCGAACACTATTTCGAGGAAGTTCTCGAGGGAACTCGTTTGATAGAGACCCAGTGCTCGAAAAATATTATGTTTGAGTGATATGTATTCTCATTGTAAACATAATGCTTTTATGAAGTTTTTATAAGGCTATGTTTATACTTTTGCCTGAAAGTAGTATGATGCCTCCTATGCGGCCGTTTATGTATACATGTGTATAACCTGAAAGATTGCAGTTGTCGGCTTAAACCCCCACGCATATAATGTGGAGGTGCTCGCAAAAAACGCTTGTTCACACTTAACCCAACATCTTGGTCCTGATAAGGAGGTCATAGTGCAGCGAGCGAGGCAACCGGACTATAATGCTTGAACACTTTCACTTAGCCATAGGAGTTTGACAATGGGGCTACTAGATAGCCCCTGGTGGCTCCGCACTCTCCCGATTGCGGGGTGCGTATATGCCTAGCCGGAAAACGGCGCTTCATTAAGGCGGAGGAATTCTAACATTCCGATAGGTCATCGAGTGGTTGACCAGTCTCACGCTATATCATGACAGTCAGTTTTCGGCTTTCTCTACTGAGGCGCTCGTCCGGATGAACCGGGGCACAATCGCAGTAGTTTCCTAGTGCTACCTTAGCCGGTAAAGCGGAACGTAAGGCACCAAAACACAGGATCCGGGCAAACCCAACATTTGACCAAAGACAATGATTCGGAGCTGATGCATATAAGGCCGAACTCGCGACGCCGAACACTCCCTGAGGTATTCGGTCTTTATGGTATAAACCGGGCCGAAATAGTGCCGCTTGTAAGAAGCCCCTTGTGTCTAGGTACGTGCATTATTCTGGCATGGCCACATGCCAAGACGTCAGCATCCTTCTCAATTTTGTTGAGAAGTCGGTGGATATGTATCAACAAGAGACAGTAAAAAAGGTTTACGCAGGGTCTTAATCTAAAAAGAATCCTTGGAGCGGGTCCCTGCTGCACGTCTGTGCCTGTGTCTCCGTTGTGCCGTATCCTGGACGGGTGTAGCACGATGATCATCTGTAAAAGAGAGGAGCTGAGGTGAAAAAAGCTGTTGTGCAAAAAGATAGTTTTTTAAAAGAAATCATTTATAATTCTAGGTAAGTAAGAATCGCCGCTTGTCTGTTCACGTTGAGCCCCTTATATTTGTAATAGGGGTGTGATCATTGATCTGGTATAAATTGCATATGGCTGCGCCGGACTCGTCTAGCTGTGTCCGAGGTCGTGACGACCTGCTAAATGCTTTAGCTGGTGAGGCAATTTTTAGTGTGCGGCTGCCAGGGCAGTCGCACGCTCTTCGGCGCGCAGAGATCGCTTAATACTTCCGTTCACTGTAATGATGCCACGTGGACCGGGCATCTTGAGTGTGAGGGAAGCGTAGTGTGGTATTGCATTAAAGCGAGCGAAAGCTTCACGCCCGAGTAGTGCTTGATAGCCACTTTGGAACGGAGCGATGTGGAAGGTCAGATGTTCGCTACGGAAGTTATCGGGGAGGCCGAATATAACTTTTAGTAGCAGGGAGCCCGTGCAATGAGCCCCTGGGCCTGGCGTTACTCCTTTAAAGGTAATATTGCTATGGCGAATTTTTGTTGGGTCTATCCCCATTTCGCGGATTGTATCCTGGTATATCAGGTTTAGACTACTGCCACCGTCCATCAGGACTCGTGCGAAGCAGTATCCGTCAATTATTGGGTCTAATACCAGGGCAGCCCATCCTGCACGCCGGATACTTGCTGAGTAATCATGATGGTCGAAAGTGATCGGTTGAGACGACCAGTGGCAGGACTCCGCGGTGATGGGCCTTCGGGCGTATTTTTCTGGGAGTGCCGTTTTGTTTCTTCCAATGAGCACGTGTAACACGTTTACTGTTTTGACTTCTGGTGGAAATTTCTTTTGTTCCCCAGCGTCTCCCTTGAGAGGCTCATCCTCATCTTCGCTTGGTGTATCCTCCCCCTTGTGTACGGTGTTGAGCTTGCCGGACTGCTTGAAGACCCAACATTCTCTGTGGGTATGATTGGCTGGTTTGCCAGGGGTGCTATGGACCTGACATATTTGGTCCAGAATTTTGTTCAGACTGGACAGTTCGTCTCTGGCGCCTTTAGAGGGCGGCTTCTGACCTGGCCGAGAGCTTTTGAATCCGGCGTTTACTGTCGTGCTCTTCGTGCTGTCTCCTTTGTTCCGGCGCTTGTTATTGCTGTTGCGCCGTGATTTCCCGTTTCCATCTCTAACTTCGGATGTACTGGGGTCATTGGTGCTGCATCTGGCTAGCCAGCTGTCCTCACCCGCGCAAAAGCGGGTCATGAGGCTTGTTAATGCTGCCATCGTTCTCGGCTTTTCTTGGCCGAGGTGTCTGGCGAGCCATTCATCACGGACGCTATGTTTAAACGCTGCCAAGGCTTCGGCGTCCGGACAATCGACAATTTGGTTCTTTTTAGTAAGGAACATGTTCCAAAGTTTTCGGGCTGACTCTCCGGGCTGTTGAGTTATATGGCTCAAATCATCCGCATCCGGAGGTCGGACATAAGTTCCTTGAAAATTTGCCCGAAAGGCGTCTTCAAGCTCTTCCCAACTTCCAATGGAGTTTTCAGGGAGGCCTTTAAGCCAGTGGTGGGCTGGCCCTTTGAGCTTGAGGGGTAAGTACTTCATGGCGTGGAGGTCATCTCCTCGAGCCATATGGATATGGAGGATATAATCCTCAATCCAGACCCCAGGGTCTGTTGTTCCATCGTATGACTCTATGTTTATGGGTTTGAATCCCTCTAGAAATTCATGGTCCATCACCTCATCGGTGAAACATAGGGGGTGTGCTGCACCCCTGTATCTGGGTGTGCCGCGTTGTTCGGATGTTTGTTGTGGTACATTGTAAGCTGGGGCGCGCTTGTGTGGTCCGTAGATGGATCTGGTTGCGCCGTCCTTTTGGTGCAAGCCCTCGCGTGGATCGCGTATTGGCTTGTGAGTGGCGTTGTTTGCCGCTTGATGTTGGCCGTGAGGTCGTCTATCCGGCCAGGTGGCCATTTTGATTTTTGGTTGTGAGGGGTCTGAGGCCTCCTCATCGAAATTAGGTAGCAACTTCCGCTTTGGGTAGCTCTTGCTGGGGCGATTGTTGCCATACTGCGCTGCTGTGTTGCATACTTTACTCCATCTGATTTGGAGTGTGTCTTGCGCAGCCTTGAGCCTTTGCTTCTGCTTTTTTAGACTCCTCACTGTGGCAACAAGCCTTTTATGGGCATTCTGCTTCTCCGGGTGCCTGTCTGGCGTTGTGTCGTCCGGACTATTATCTTTGACAGAATTGGTTCATTCGGTTTGATTCTTCGTATTGTCGTGGTCTGGTAGTGGTTCGCCCTTCTCCAACGCTGGGTCTGTGTGATCATTATTTCTGGTGAGGCGGGATCTGGGGCGGCGCTTGCGCCGCCGCTTTGACTGCTTCTCGAGGGAACAAGCCTTCGGTGCGTCCTTCCGTTCCTTGTCGTCGTCTTCTTTTGGTGTGTCCACCATGTATACGTCATATGATGAAGTGGATGTCCAGCGCCCTATGGGCGGTGGTTTATCTTCGCCTCCCGCATCGTCGTCGATACCGTCGATGTCTGCGAAGTCGAAGTCGAGCATGTCGGTTAAATCATCGAGAGTGGCTACAAAGTGGGTGGTGGGTGGGCGTCGAATTTCTTCGTTGTCCGCATCCCAATCCCGTTGGCCACAATCCGGCCAGGGCTCTCCTGACAAAGAGAGAAACCTTAGTGAATTCAGAATGTTGCCAAAGGGCGAGTGCTGAAAGGTATCTGCGGCGGTGAATTCCATGATCAGCGCCCAATCGGATTCGGTTGGCGGGGGCGCGGATGGTTCGGGGTCTGGAGGAGAGTCCGGCACCTTGGAGTCACGGGCCGCGCAGAGGATTATGCTGGTGTTTGGCTCAATCGCCGTCGAGACTGTAGCCCCTGAGGCGGTGTCTAGCCACCCGTCCTTGATTGGGGCAGTTGGCTCCGAGATAAGGGTCGGAGCTGGTGTGGGCGCGGCCTCTGGAGTACCGTCCGGTGGCAAAGCTAGGTCATACCCATCGAGATAGTGCGGCGCGCCCGGCTGTGGCTCGAATCCATCGAAGATCAAGTCCTCGCGGATGTCGGCCGTGTAGTTCAAACTTCCAAATCTGACCTGATGGCCAGGGGCGTAGCTTTCAATCTGCTCTAGATGGCCAAGCGAATTAGCTCGCAGTGCAAAGCTGCCGAATACAAAGATTTGTCCGGGGGGAAAAGTCTCACCCTGGACGGCATCGCTATCGATGATAGTAGGAGCCATCAAGCCTAATGGTGACGACACAGTGGAACTCTCAATGAAAGCACCAATGTCGGTGTCAAAACCGGCGGATCTCGGGTAGGGGGTCCCGAACTGTGCGTCTAGGCCGGATGGTAACAGGAGACAAGGGACACGAAGTTTTACCCAGGTTCGGGCCCTCTTGATGGAGGTAAAACCCTACGTCCTGCTTGATTGATATTGATGATATGGGTGTTACAAGAGTAGATCTACCACGAGATCAGAGAGGCTAAACCCTAGAAGCTAGCCTATGGTATGATTGTATGTTTTGATTGTTGTCCTACGGACTAAAACCCTTCGGTTTATATAGACACCGGAGAGGGTTAGGGTTACACAAGGTCGGTTACACAAGGTCTTCTCTTGTGCTCGCGAAGTTTGGACTTGGCATGAAGTAGGGCTTGTTGGGACTTGTGCATTTGTGCTTGGCGAGCATCTTCATGATGATGTTGTCGTTGTTGTGCTTGAGTTCGATGGCGTTCGTTGTCGTCGTGCACATGATGCTTGGAGGTGACTTACCCTTCATGACGATGTGGATCACGAACGTGATGTTGGTTGCCATGGAGATGTGGACGTGGACGACTTGCGCTTGCATCATTTTTGCGCTCTGAAGACTTGTGACTTGAGCGTCGCCGCCTTGAGGATGATGAAGAGGAAGAATGGTTGATCAACAAGGTCCGAATCTCCTCAATCCTTGCATCTTGCTCCTCCTTTTGTGCGGAAAGCTTGTTGTCGATGTAGTCCCTTTTCCTAGCTTCGGAGTGACGAATGTCGATGGAGAGGTTCTCGATGCGCTCTTGCAATCTTGATTGTGCGCCTTGCATTTGTCGTTGTAGATCGAAGATTGACACTTTGGTGATGTAGTTGTTCACGCCGTCATTGTTGTGGAAGACCTAAGATGAAATGCCTTGCCTATCCATCACTCCAAGATAAAAATGTGAGTGGTAGAAAGAGAAGAACGAATACCAAATGTACCTTGACCGAAGTTGAAAGTGGATCAATGATCACTCTAATGTGGACAAGGAAATAGCACAATTAGTACCAATTCTTGTCGGTTTCTCACACCTACACAAATAAGGCTTATGGTGGAGCTCAGTGAGGATAGTGGCACAAAAATGTGATTCAAAATGTTAGCAAGAGTCAATCATGTTGAAAGAGATTCACAAATTCGCAAGTGAAACAAGTAGACCAATAGAAATATGTGGCACACGGAAACACACACACGGATAGATAAATGGGGTCGTGCAACCAAGGATGAGCACAAAATGTGGAATCCACAGAAAATGCTCATGTTACACAACTCAAGAGAGACGCTAGCACGATTCCTCAATAGGCGGATACGCCACTTGTGCACAACCTATAAGATGCAAAATGTATGAACTTTCTATCCCAAGTATGCTATGTATGTATGCTCCGGTGGTATGATCCAAGATGATCGTATATGACAATGTGGTATGATGCTATGGCTATTGCTTACAAGCTTCTTTGCTCTTTCTCTTTTGCTTAAAAACTTATTCTTTTTTTTGTATGGCCACTTTTGCACAATGCACAAATCAAGATAACAATTGTATATATGCGGGAACAAACTTGTGGCACAAAGGATGACATGATACCAAGATGATACCAATATGGTATGGTATGTATGAAATGTATGGTGTAGATCACTAATGTGCACAAGTAACATTGCCGGCAATACTCAAAGGCTGGTCTCGATAGGCAAGTGACGCCAAATGGGCTAGGGGTTATCAATGCAATGGCAAGGGAATATACAATGGAGGGATACCATGATTCCAAGATGATATGGAGGTTACCGTCCGTGGCGATGATGAGTGGCGGTGATCTTGATGGAGATACCAAGATGATGGAGACTCGTCCCTAAGTAGCCGAAACACCTTAGGAAACAGAAAAACCGCAAACTCAAAATCTCAAATGTCAAATGTCAAATGTCAAATTGTGGTAGCGGGAATGCGGTGGTGGTTGCGGAAGCTCAAAGGAATTGCGGAAATGCAATGATGGGTTATGGAGTACGCAATGCGGAAATGGAGGGTAAGGTGGTGGACTATACATGGTGTCGGATTTGGAAGCACGGTCCCTAAGTAGCCGAAACACTTTAGGAGACACAACTCACAACACAAACAAAATTGGGTTAAATCTAGGTGGCGGAAGTGTGAGGTGGGCAAAACTATGCGGAAGTTATGATGGTGATGGTGGTTGATGAAGAAGCAACCATCCCTAAGTAGCCTAGACACCTTTGGAGACTCAAATCACTCCTCAAGCAACCACTAATGCGATGGGGAACAAAAAATGGTTAGGTTGCGAAAGTCGGTGGTGGTGTAGCGGATGATGTGGTGGAAGCCCTAGGCAAAGAAGCCAAAATTCCAAACATTTGATGGAGTCAAATGATGTTGGTGGTATTTTTGTGGGAAGGGGGATGTCAAGAGCTTCAAAATGAGCTAAAGAACGTCAAAATCGGAGTTCGGATGAACTAGTTATGGCCGAAACAAAAATCAGCCGAAGTTGATATCTACAGGTAGCGGACATCCGGAAAAAACGGATGTCCGGTCGCCGGGCGTCCGGTCTGGTCGGAAATCCCCTAATTTCAGCTCGAGTTAGGGGTTCCAGTCGTCCGTTAAGGTCGGACGTCCGGTGGTTCATGCGGCTCCGGACGTCCGGTAAAGTACGGTCGTCCGGTGTATCAGGGTCAACGCGGGATTTGAGATCCGTGACGCGATTTTGGGCGGAATTTGGGGATTTGGGGGTCAAAATTGATGAGATTTCGTGGATGAAAGATGGGGAAAATTGGGGAGATGCTAGATCCACTTGAAACCAAGCAAATCCATTAATCAAAATCAACAAAACTTCACCAAACCAACAAATCACAAAAAAATTGGGGGCTATTTTTGAGGAATTTTCAAATTAGGGACAAAAACAACAAAAACTAGGCTAGCAACACAACGGGGAGGCTCCGAAATCGTGATAAACCTGGCTCATGATACCAAGATGATGTAGGGGGGAACCCTATACGGCCGATCTTTCACGAAAGGAGCGGATCCCGCGATGAACACGAAGAACACGAGGAGGGGAACGAGGGGAAAACACAAGGGAAACATGAGAGAACACTCAAACCAACAAGAATGATTACACAAGTGCTAGATCCTCGAAACACAAAGAGAAGATACAAGATCCAAAGTCAACAACGGATGATACATAGGGTAACCGGTTCTTCTCCGTGAGGAGGTCTTGAGTTCTTCCCTAGAAAGGGGTCTTGAATCCGCTTGGGGGATCTTCTCTGGTGGAGGCTCGAATCTCCGAGGAGAAGGTATCCAAGTGGATGAGCAAAGATCTCACACAAAATATGAGCTAATCCTTTGCTAACCCTATCTAGGAGGAGGAGGAGGTCTATCTATAGTCTTAGTGCAAATGGGGGTGAAGTGAAGGGGTACATGGGCCTCGGGCCCGAACACTGTGCACAGACAGGCGTCGGACGTCCGACGGGTACCGGACGTCCGGTGGCTCGTGAGGGTTCGGTCGTCCGGTACTTGTCGGACGTCCGGCGTTTTGGCTCGGATGAGGTGGCGCCGGATTTCTGGGGGCGGTCGGACGCTGGAGTGTGTCGGACGTCCGCTCATTTTGGCTCGGGTGCGGGATCGTCGGTCGTCCGGTCCGGGCCGGTCGTCTGGTGGGTCTTCAGGCGTCGGACGTTCGGTCCTGACCGGTCGTCCGGTGGCTGGAGCTTCTTCCGTGGCCCTTCTTCTTGTTCCTCGCGCTTGGTGTCCTCGCCTTCTTGTCCATGGGCTTCCTCTTGGTTCCTGGTCATCAATAGCACACATGTTTGAGGTAGTAGCCATGTCTCACGTATGGAAAGTGATGGTTCGAAGAGGAGCGAGTTCACCTTGTGTCCAACAGTGTCTAGTTGAGGTCTCGTCTTATGTATCCTTGGGGCTTGGAGAGTAGTCGGAGTGTACATGGGGATAAACGCGGGATGCTCCGCATCACAGGTGTCTCCGGAGGTGTTTGTTGGGTTGGCATAGATCGAGATTAGGATTTGTCACTCCTAGTATCAGAGAGGTATCTCTGGGCCCTCTCGGTAATGCACATCATAATAAGCCTTGCAAGCAATGTGACTAATGAGTTAGCTGTGGGATGATGCATTACGGAACGAGTAAAGAGACTTGCTGGTAACGAGATTGAACTAGGTATGAAGATACCAACGATTGAATCTCGGGCAAGTAACATACCCATGACAAAGGGAATAACGTATGTTGTCATTACGGTACGACCGATAAAGATCTTCGTAGAATATGTGGGAACCGATATGAGCATCCAGGTTCCGTTGTTGATTATTCACTGGAGAGATGTCTCGGTCATGTCTACATAGTTCTCGAACCCGTAGGGTCCGCACACTTAATGTTCGATGACGATTTTGTACTATATGAGTTATGCGATTTGGTGTACCGAAGTTTGTTCGGAGTCCTGGATGAGATCACGGACATGACGAGGAGTCTCTAAATGGTCGGGAGGTAAAGATTCATATATTGGAAGGTAGTATTCGGACATCAGAATGGTTCCGAGCGATTCGGGTATTTTTCTAGAGTACCGAGGGGTTACCGGAACCCCCCGGGGAAGTGTTGGGCCTACATGGGCTTAAAGGGAGAGAGAGGGAAGCCCCGGGGGGGTGCGCGCCCCCCTCCTAGGGAGTCCAAAAAGGACAAGAAGAGGGGGCGCGGCCCCCCTTCCCTTTCCCTCTCCCTCTCCTTCCTATTCCCCCCGGTGGAGAAAGGAAAAGGGGGGACGAATCCTACTTGGACTAGGAGTCCAAGTAGGACTCCCCCTTGGCGCGCCCCTTGTGACCGCCGGCCTCCTCCCCCCTCCTTTATATACGGGGGCGGGGGGGGCACCCCAAAAGTACACCAAGATTTCTCTTATCCGTGTGCAGTGCCCCCCTCCACAGTTTACTCCTCCGGTCATAGCATCGTAGTGCTTAGGCGAAGCCCTGCGCAGATCACATCACCATCACCGTCACCACATCGTCGTGCTGACGAAACTCTCCTTTGACCCTCTACTGGATCAAGAGTTCGAGGGACGTCATCAAGCTGAACGTGTGCTGAACACGGAGGTGCCGTACGTTCGGTACTTGGATCGGTTGGATCGTGAAGACGTTCGACTATATCAACCGCGTTAATCTAACGCTTTCGCTTTCGGTCTACGAGGGTACGTGGATACACTCTCCCCCTCTCGTTGCTATGCATCTCCTAGATAGATCTTGCGTGAGTGTAGGAATTTTTTTGAAATTGCATGCTACGTTCCCCAACAAAACTCGCCTACCCCCTCTCCACTCGTGACTAGGTCGCCGTCCCCGACAAACCAAGTCGCCCAAAACCACCGAAGCACCCAACCCGAATTGCCTAACACTAGGGACAAACTAGCCTATCCCCTCTTCCCTAGTGACCTAGTTTGCCAACCCCAACAAACCAAGTCGCCCAAAATCACTGAAGCACCCAACCCAAATCGCCTAACACGAGGGACAAACTCGACTACCCCCTCTCCCCTTGCGACCTAGGTCGCCGACCCCGACGAACCAAGTCCCCCAAAACCACCAAAGCACCCAACCCGAAT
>NC_057800.1:376672325-376673103 GCF_018294505.1 Triticum aestivum | reverse complement strand
CGAATCGCCTAACACGAGGGACAAACTCGCCTACCCCCTCTTCCCTGATGACCTAGGTTGCCGACCCCAAGGAACCAAGTCGCCCAAAACCACCGAAGCACCCAACCTGAATCGCCTAACACGAGGGACAGACTCACCTACCCCCTCTCCCCTCGCGACCTAGGTCGCCGACCTCGATGAACCAAGTCGTCCAAAACCACCGAAGCACCCAACCCGAATCGCCCAATGCGAGGGACGTCATCAAGCTGAACATGTGCTGAACACGGAGGTGCCGTATGTTCGGTACTTGGATCGGTTGGATCGTGAAGACGTTCGACTATATCAACCGCGTTAATCTAACGCTTCGCTTTCGGTCTACGAGGGTACGTGGATACACTCTCCCCCTCTCGTTGCTATGCATCTCCTAGATAGATCTTGCGTGAGTGTAGGAAAATTTTCGAAATTGCATGCTACGTTCCCCAACAAAACTCACCTACCCCCTCTCCACTCGTGACCTAGGTCGCCGTCCCCGACGAACCAAGTCGCCCAAAACCACCGAAGCACCCAACCCGAATTGCCTAACACTAGGGACAAACTAGCCTATCCCCTCTTCCCTGGTGACCTAGTTTGCCAACCCCAACGAACCAAGTCGCCCAAAATCACTGAAGCACCCAACCCAAATCACCTAACACGAGGGACAAACTCGACTACCCCCTCTCCCCTTGCGACCTAGGTTGCCGACCCCGACGAACCAAGTTCCCCAAAACCACCGAAGCACCCAACCCGAATCACCTAACAC
>NC_057800.1:376590399-376671385 GCF_018294505.1 Triticum aestivum | reverse complement strand
ACCAAGTCACCGAAAACCACCGAACCACCCAACCCGAATTTGAAAAAGTTCACAGAATTTGGAAAAAGTTCCCCGATTTTGAAAAAAAAAACCATCAAATTAAAAAAATCATTGATTTTGAAAAAACTTCACCGAATTTGAAAAATGTTCATTAAAATCGATGAATTTTTCATGTCGAATTAGAAAAAGAAAAATGGAAAATAAAAAAGAAAAGGAAAGAAGAACAAAGGAACGAATAGATTGTAGCTAATCGCATCGCTGTGATTAGTCTAGTTGGCTATCCTAGCTAGCTAGCACGAGGAGGTCGTGGTTTTGAAACCTACCACTCGCTCTTTTTTGCACAAGTGCCAATGTGGGTTCTCTGTTAAAAACTCCAAAAAGGGTGTGTGTGGTGGTTCGAACTCAGAACCCCTTCGTACCAGGAGAAGGGCACTAACCATCTTGCCAATCAAGCCACATATGCTAAGCTTCTTCTTTCACATATTTTAGTTATTCCGCGAGAGCCCTAGTTTGGTTTTTTCACCTGGTTTTCTAGGCTGGATTCCGGGGGGTTTATTTTACCCGGCTGGATTCCGGGGATTTTATTTTACCCGGTTTTCTTCCGTTTTTTATGTTTCCTTTTTCTGTTCCGCTATCTCTTTTTTGTTTTTCTTTCTGTGTTTTTTCATTTCTACCTGTCTCTTTTTTTCATATTCAATGAACTTTTCAACAAATCGATGAAATATTTTCCAAAATCGACAAACTTTTCTCAAAATTGATAAACTTCTTCCAAAACTTAATGGACTTTTTTCAAATTATAAAATCTGTTTTCAAGTGTCATGAACTTTTTTAAAATTGATTAACTGTTTTCAAATTCGATAAAAAACATTTCAATTTTGATGAACTTTTTCTAAATTTGATGAACTTTTTAAAAATTGATGAATGTTTCTGAATTCGATTAACTTTGCCCAAATTAGATGAACTTATTTAAATGCAATGAACGTTTTTTTCAAATCGGTGAACTTTTCCTCATTTTTTGTGAACTTATTTTTGAAGTTTATGAACATTTTCCAGTTTGTGAACTATTTTGAAATTGGTGACCTTTTTTCTCAAGATTTGGATAAACATTTTTCAATTTTTTGTGAACTATTTTTTATTATTGACGAACTTTTTTCAGAACCATTTAACTTTTATTGAATAGGGCAAAGTATTTTTGCATGTTCAATTTTTTTTTCGAAATCTGTGATGTTTCAGTTTTTTTAAAGGAAATCATGTAACAACGGCTCTAATAAGTTTTAAAGGTTTCAGGTGTACTTAATCACTTGCAACCTCACGTCCGAGTGGTTAGCGGAACGCACTGAAGGATGTGTGGGTCGTGAGTTTGATTCGCCGCGGTGGTGCTATTTTTTGGATGTTCGCTCTTTTTTTGTGCGGTGCCCCTTCGTGGGCCGGCCCATCCCGTGCTGTAGCGAGCGCCGCATCTCCTAATCGGCGCCTGCAGCGCCGACTAGGAGCTCCCGCATTAAGCACCGTTTAGAAATTCCCTTATTTTTTCCCTCTTTATTTTTCAGCTTGGGAATAATTTTTGTATTTGAGAATACTTGTTTAAATCACAAACTTATTTAAAGTTCATGAATCTTTTGAAATTATGTATATTCTTTAAAATGTGGAACATTTCTTTAAATCATGACCTTTTCTAAATTCGTGATTTTTTCAAAATTCGTGATTTTTTAAAAAAAATTGTGGAACGATTTTTGAACTTCGCTAATATTTTTTGAGTCGACAACCTTTTGTTGAAATTTGGAAATAATTGAAATTCATGAACATTTTTTGAATTTCATGAATGGTTATTTGAATTTGTGAACATTTTTAAAATTTTGGAACGTTTTTTCAAAGTCGTGAATATTTTCTCAAAATCTGGGCGCCCCGCCCTGGCACATGGGCCACCCTGTCCATGTCAAATCCTAGTCAGTAAATGTGGGTCTAACAAGTAGGAGGCTCCCCCTCCCTCGCACTAAAATTGACCGTCGTCGACGATACCAAAGGTGGAAGACGACGGAGAAATCGATTTCCAGACATTTTCGATCAGCAAAAGGGGAATTTCCGGCCAACAGGAGCAGTGATTTGATCCTTGACCATGGATCAGATAATGGGGAAGGCAGCTGGGTACTGGTTCAACCAGCAGGCCGGCAAGGAGATGAACAACGTCGGCGACGAGCTCAATGTCAGTCCCCTCCTCCCCTTTCCCTAGATTTCTTTAAACTTGTTCAATTCGATTCCGTGCCTGGTCCGAATCATTCATTCTAAACATGCATGCATGCATGCATCATCTTGTCTCCCTTGTATTTGCTGGAATTTTGTCTATTTTGGGCATAGCCCAATAGCAGTTTCAGAAATTCCTAATAAATCCTAGAGGCTCACGCAGCCCATTCGTGCAAGGCAAGAGGTGGAACAAAGTTTTGTCCCATATTGCTAGTTTAGAGCGAGTTGGACTTCTTTATAAGGGAGGTTCTTTCCCCACCTGTATGAGTATGAGAACAAGAGGGATATCCACGCGCGCTCCTCCTTCGCCGCCCGCCTCGCCACGCCACGCCTCGTCACGACGTGCCGCGCCACGGGTTCCAATCTCTGATCTATTGTTGTCTTCCTCATCCCGGCTTGCGGCGTGCATCGCGAGTCGGGACAGTAGGCCTCTGAAACCTCACCTTTTTTAGTCATGTACGGGAGAAGGGTGATAAGGGTTTTGGGGAGCGCCCAGCGCGACTACTGACTTCTTCGTCACAGACACCCCGGACTCCGACGACTACTTCCCCGACGTCGACAACCTCCTCGACGACATGGCTGGCGAGGACATCGACCCCAAGTCCAGTACTGCTGCTGCTGCTGTCACGTATGTGTTCTTCTTCTTTCTGTTAGATGTCCTGCCACAGTTTCTCGTACTAGTACTTGCCCTAGATGTGTTAGGTTCTACTCCATACATGCAACTAGCTCTACAGTCTGCTCTAGATATGCTAGGCTACAGTTCATATATGCAGATGTTATTTACCTTCTCTCTTTCAGAACACATGACTTGTTTTATCTCTACTATATTAGTCATGCTTTACCTAGTATTTCTGTTAATAAAATCATTTGGTAAATTGCTCATATTTCCAACAATCCAAAAACCTTATTATAGGCAATTTACCCCAAGTGGTTTTGCTTCTTCCATGAGACCTCCTATGTTTGAGGGTATCCACTATAAGAGGTGGCGCGTGAGAGCAGTTTTATGGATTCAAACCATGAGTTGCTATGACGCCACGCTTGGCAGGCCTAAAGGGGAGTTTGATGCCCAACAGGAACAAGCTTTTCAGAAAATGGATACTCTGTTTAAGACTGCTCTCTTGAGTGTTCTTGGTGAGAACATAGTTGATGCTTATACGTGAATTGACAATGAAAAAGATATGTGGGACGCACTCGAGGCCAAGTTTGGGGTCTCCGATGCCGGCACTGAGTTGTACATCATGGAGAAATTCTATGATTACAGGATGACTGAAGAGCGCTCCGTGGTTGAGCAAGCTCATGAGATACAGTCATTTGCTAGAGAGCTTGAGCACTTCAACTGTATCCTACCGGACAAGTTTGTTGACGGAGGTATCATCACCAAGCTTCCTCCTTCGTGGAGGAACTTTGCTACCTTACTGAAGCATAAGAGACAGGAGTTTTCCGTTCCGGATCTCATTGGTACTCTTGATGTCGAAGAAAAGGCGAGAGCAAAGCACACGTGCTCAAGGTATTGAGGGAGGATCTAGTGCCAATCTGGTACAGAAGAAAAACTTCCAGCCCCACAAGTTCAAGAATAAGGGCAAGTTTGATGGTAAAGCAAAGTTTGATGGGAAGAACAAGGCTGTGCAACACACGAACTTCAAGAAGAAGAATGACAAGAAGAAAGCTGTTTGTCATGTGTGCGGGGATCCTGATCATTGGGCTCCTAGTTGCCCTAATCGCTATGACAAGTATCATCCTGGGAAAGGCGGCAAGACTGCTAATATTGTCATTGGAGACATTGACATGAAGGATGATGGGTATGGTATATTTCCCACTGTTCTTTCAGCATGCCATTCTCCTGATTGGTTGATTGACACGGGTGCTAATGTGCATGTGTGCGGTGATATTTCCATGTTTTCGTCTTATCAGACCACAGGGACTTCAACCGTGCTGATGGGTAACGGTTCAAGTGCTTTTGTTCGTGGTGTTGACACGGACGATCTGAAGTTTACTTCGAGGAAGATCGTGCAATTGAAGAACGTGCTTTATGTCCCCTCCGTCAATAAAAATCTTGTTAGCGGATCTCTTCTGTGTAGAGATGGCTATAAGCTTGTCTTTGAGTGGAATAAATTTATAATATCCAAGTACGGAACCTTTATTGGTAAAGGCTATGAGTCAGGATGCCTGTTTCGTTTATCCTTATCAGACGTTTGCAATAAAGTTATTAATCATGTTTGCAACAATAGTGAATCAAATGTGTGGCATTCACGTCTTTGTCATGTTAACTTTGGTTGCATGTCACGACTAGCGAAGTTGAACTTGATCCCTAGTTTCAGCACTGTCAAGGGATCTAAGTGTTAAGTTTGTGTGCAAGCTAAGCAACCTCGTAAGTCTCACACGACTGCGGAAACGAGAAATCTTGCACCACTGGAGCTCATACATTCAGATATATGTGAAATGAATGGTGTTTTGACAAAAGGTGGAAAGAAATATTTCATGACGTTAATTGACGACTCCACTAGATACTGTCGTGTGTATCTTCTGAAATTTAAGGATGGGTCTTTGAACTTTTTCAAGATCTATAAAGCTGAAGTGGAAAACCAACTTGATCGAAAAATCAAGAGGCTTAGGTCCGACCATGGTGGAGAGTATTTTTCCAATGAATTTGATGCTTTTTGTACGGAACATGGTATAATCCATGAGAGAACGCCTCCCTACTCACCTCAGTCAAATGGGGTGGCCGAAAGAAAGAACCGTACTCTAACTGATTTGGTTAACGCCATGTTAGACACATCGGGTCTCTCCAAGGCATGGTGGGGGGAGGCGATATTGACAGCATGTCATGTCCTAAACCAAGTCCACACAAAGAACAAAGGGATAACTCCATTCAAGGAATGGGAGAATAAAAGGTTAAAGCTCTCTTGTCTACGAACCTGGGGTTGTTTGGCGAAAGTCAATGTGCCAATTCCAAAGAAGCGCAAACTTGGACCAAAGACCGTGGATTGTGTTTTCCTGGGATATGCTTTTCATAGCATTGGTTATAGATTCTTGGTTGTAAAATCTGAGGTACCTGACATGCATATTGGTACGATCATGGAGTCGAATGATGCGACTTTCTTTGAAGATATCTTTCCCATGAAGGATATGGCTACCTCATCTAATCAAAAAATGCCTAGTTCATCGAATCAGGAACCAGTTACAATTACCGAACCTGCAATTTCAATGGAACACTTTGAAAGTCCCGTGGAGGAGAACAATGAAGTTCCTACTAGGAGCAAGAGACAGAGGACTGCAAAGTCCTTTGGTGATGATTTTCTTGTGTATCTCATAGATGACACTCCCAGTTATATTTCAAAGGCCTATGCATCTGAAGATGCTGACTACTGGAAGGAAGCGGTTCGTAGCGAGATGGATTCCATCTTGGCGAATGAAACTTGGGAGATAACTGGTCGTCCTTATGGGTGCAAACCTATAGGATGCAAATGGGTATTCAAGAAGAAGCTTAGGCTTGATGGTACTATTGAAAAGTACAAGGCTTGGCTCGTGGCTAAGGGTTATACCCAAAAGGAAGGTGAAGACTTCTTTGATACTTACTCACCTGTGGCTCGACTGACCACTATTCGAGTTCTACTTTCACTAGCTGCCTCGCATGGGCTTCTCGTTCATCAAATGGATGTTAAGACTGCTTTCCTAAATGGAGAGTTGGACGAGGAAATTTATATGGAACAACCAGATGGGTTTGTACTAGATGGTCAGGAAAGAAAAGTGTGCAAGTTGCTGAAGTCTTTGTATGGACTCAAGCAAGCACCCAAACAGTGGCATGAGAAGTTTGAAAGAACTTTAACAGCTGCAGGCTTTGTTGTAAACGAAGCTGACAAATGTGTGTACTATCGCCATGGTGGGGGCGAGGGAGTTATCCTTTACTTGTATGTTGACGACATACTGATTTTCGGAACAAATCTGAATGTTGTTAAGGAGGTCAAGGACTTTCTATCTTGCTGTTTTGAGATGAAAGATTTAGGAGTGGCTGATGTCATTCTAAACATCAAGTTGTTGAGAGACGATGATGATGGGATCGCATTGCTTCAATCTCACTACGTGGAAAAGATCTTGAGTCGCTTTGGCTATAGTGACTGCAAGCCCTCTCCAACACCATATGATGCGAGTGTGTTGCTTTGAAAGAATCGAAGAATTGCTAGAGACCAATTGAAGTATTCTCAGATTATTGGCTCACTTATGTACTTAGCTGGTGCTACAAGACCTGACATCTCTTTTGCTGTTAGCAAACTGAGTCGGTTTGTTTCAAAACCAGGAGATGTACATTGGAAAAGCTCTAGAGAGAGTTTGGCACTGCGAATTATGGAATTCACTACACTGGGCACTCAAAGGTGCTTGAAGGGTATAGTGACTCAAACTGGATCTCAGATGTTGATGAGATAAAGGCCACGAGTGGTTATGTATTCACTCATGGAGGTGGCGCTGTTTCTTGGAAGTCTTGCAAGCAGACCATCTTAACGAGGTCAACAATGGAAGTAGAACTCACATCACTAGATACAGCTACGGTCGAAGCAGATTGGCTTCGTCGACTCTTGAATGACTTGCCGGTTGTTGAGAAACCTGTACCGGGTATCCTTATGAACTGCGATAATCAAACTGTGATCACGAAAGTGAGCAGCTCAAAGGATAACATGAAGTCATCAAGACACGTTCATAGAAGGTTAAAGTCTGTCAGAAAAATGAAAAACTTTGGAGTTATTGCATTGGATTATATCCAAACGTCTAAAAAGCTGGAAAGTTTTTACTGTAGTGGATATTGAATACGAACGCTGCACCCTTCAGCTGCTGTCTGTTCGTTTCGTCTCCCGCGTTCCCTTCAGCTCCCGGCGCAGCCTCTCGCCTCCTTCTCTTGCGCCTATAAAAGGGAGGTCGCTCCTCTTAGAGAGGCGCACCAGAACTTCTCCTTCCTCTCGCTACCGGTTCCAATCTCTGAGCTACTGTTGTCTTCCTCATCCCGGCTTGCGGCGTGCACCGCGAGTCGGGACAGTAGGCCTCCGAAAGCTCACCTCTTTGAGTCCTGTACGGGAGAAGGGTGATAAGGTTTTTGGGGAGCGCCCAGCGCGACTACTGACTTCTTCATCACGGACACCCCGGACTCCGACGACTACTTCCCCGACGACGACTACTTCCCCGACATCGACAACCTCCTCGACGACATGGCTGGCGAGGACATCGACCCCAAGTCCAGTACTGCTGCTGCTGCTGTCACGTATGTGTTCTTCTTCTTTCTGTTAGATGTCCTGCCACAGTTTCTCGTACTAGTACTTGCCCTAGATGTGTTAGGTTCTACTCCATACATGCAACTAGCTCCACAGTCTGCTCTAGATATGTTAGGCTACAGTTCATATATGCAGATGTTATTTACCTTCTGTCTGTCAGAATGCATGACTTGTTTTATCTCTACTATATTAGTCACGCTTTACCTAGTATTTCTGTTAATAAAATCATTTGATAAATTGCTCATATTTCCAACAGTATTGACTGCCTGAAATCTGGCTCCAGCCTTCTCAACGATTATCCGTTGCCTTGGGCCCCTGCTGTATCCGATGGGATTAATCGATCAACCCTCTAAAATACCCTTCTTGCATTGGTAGCCCATATGCTTGATTGCTTTAACCTACAGCCACCTAGCTAGTGTTAATTTTACTTGCAGGATGGAAGAACTATTGACTTGAGCTAGATCAGAGCTATTGTGTTCTCTGTTGGCATTTAGAATGTTGTTGTGCTGTTATGCATGCCGATCTCCCTGACCATGAAGCATCCGGGTGAATAAATAAAGCCTTGCATAAATATCTTGGTTCTATAAGATTCTGTTTTGTTTGCCATGTTTCTCCAAGTAATGGGAACTAGTAGTAATAATGAGTTCCATTTTCTTGTGTTCTGAGTTGCTCACTCCATAAACCATTTTGTTATTTCGATTCAGAGTATATCAAGCAGCATCGGAGATGGAGCCAAATGGATGGCCAACAAAATCAAAGGTAAGGTACCCTTCCCTAGCTTTGCTCATCCTAGTTCAAAAGGCACACCACGCATGATTTCATCTCCCCCGGAAATGATAGGGCGCTCACATTCAGAATGGCGTGAAGCTCTTTCTTCTCTGTCTACTGCAATCTGCATAAACACTTGCATCTTAACAATGCGGATGTTCTGCATTTCTTGTGGTAATCTTAACTCAAAAAGGAGGTGATCATCTCATGAATAATGTTTGTCATGTTTACTTATACAACACCAATACCTGCACTTATAACTACTTAAGGGGTCATTAATTTGTTTACCGGTCCGTGTCGCCATGCGAGCAAGAAAGTAACCATTTTGGTTTCAGGGAAAATGCAGAAACCATTTCCCGAACTCCTAAAGGAATACGACCTTCCAATGAGCCTCTTCCCCATTCGCAAAAAATGGGCCTCTTCCCACAAGATGCGACCAATTACGAGTTCGACGAGGAGACAAAGAAGCTCATGGTGCATATCGCGTCAGTGTGCGAGGTCGGCTACAAGGATTCGTTGGTGCTCCGGTTCTTCACCTGCGTGACCGACAACCTCGACAAGGGGAAGCTGTCGGAGGTGGAGGGCATCAAGACCAAGATCCTCATTTGGATCAAGGTGACCGCCATCAGGACGGAAGCCTCCAAGGTGCATTTCTGCGCCGGCTTGAACAAGACCTGGAATCGCCACGCCTACGAGGTTGTCAGGGATGGTGTTTCCATAGACAAGTTCTAGATTAATTTCGTAGCAACTCTGTGTGAAAAGCTTGTACCACTGTGGTCATCTTCGTCCGTCGTGTTCTTCGCAAAAAAAATGTTCGTCCGTCATGTGCGTAAGAGAAAACAGATTTGTAAATTAAGCGGCACATCGATCGAGTTAACAAAAGAAGTACCTACGAAATTTATCCTACGTGAACCGGCAAAATCTGATTGATTCCGACAGAGATTAAACACGATCATCGGGTCATGTATGATGATTATTTCAAGGCACACATCTGCGTGGGTTGGAAGGCATAGTCTTTTTTTGAACCGTTGAAGACATATTGATACGGACTAGCAAAAGGGCCCGTGAGTTGCAACGGAAGAAAAAAAAATCATAATCTTCAACGGCCATGACAACATTTTGCTGCATCATCGATAACATTTTGACAAACATTCTGTTCAATTTCATTAATATTTTTTAGTACATAATTTTTTTAAAAACATCATGAATATTTTTTGAAAATCTGTTTGGAGGCCTAGTTGATTTCTGAGATACACACTAAGAGACCTGTTTGGTGGGATCCTATTTGATGCTGGCATGCTCACGGAGCTGCGGCTTCACTGAAGCGGTGCGAGCGATGACGCCGCACATGCCAGCCCACTTCAAGGAGCAACCAGTTTTGGAACCTCCTAGAAGGTTCCTTCAACCGATTTTCTTCTGTTTTTTCTGATTTTCTTTTTGATTTCTTTTTATTTTTCTGCTTATTTTTTTATTTTTTTCAATTTCTTTTTCCTGATTTCCTTTTTTCATAAATCCAGAATTATCAAAAATTGCTAAACGTTCAAAAAATATGGAATTCTATTTTTTTGTTCATTTTCACACAAAAAGTTCATATTTTTCAAAAAAATCACGTTTCAGAAATGTTTATGAAATGTTCATCATACATTAAATTTTTTAACTGTGTATAAAAAATGTGCATTGTACATTTTAAAACATGATCACTTTGTATAAAAAAATGGTCTCAGTGTATAAAAATGTTCATCGTTCAAAGCAAATGTTCACCGTACATTAAATTCATTTTTTATAGAAATATTCATAGTTCAAATTTTTGTTTTGGAATTTAAATGCGTTCACAATTTCTTTGAAATTTCTTGTTCATGTTTTTAAGGATTTTGAAATTTTGTTCACATTTTCAAAACTTGTTCACGTTTTAAAAATTGTTCATTTTTTCCAATTCCATTCACCTTTTCAAAAGTTGTGTTTTATAATTTTGTTCATGTTCGATCACTTTTTCAGAAAATCAATTGATGTTTTTAATATTTTTCTACAATTTCAAAACTTGATCACAATTTCAAAAACTGTTTGCAATTTTTTCGATTTTTTTCCCCAGTTTTCCAAAAATTGTTGAAAATTTTCGTTTTTTTAATCTGCCGCTGCATTTGGTTTATAAATGTTCTCGCTGTCCATTAATTGCTTATGGGCAGTAGCCCAAGTGGTAGGCATCATTGTGTGTCCATCAAGGTGTTGCGAGTTCGATTCCTGAAGGAGCACATTTTTTTTTTGGAATTTTCGGCTCGTATTGTGCCAGTGAATGGACCGGCCCATTAAGATTGTGGCCTGCGCTCTGGTTGTTTGACGGGCCAGACGTTTTTTGTGGTGGGGACCGGCCCATTAAGATTGTGGCCTGCGCCCTGGTTGTTTGACGGGCCAGACGTTTTTCATGGTGGGCTAGAAGCTAACTCGTCTCAGGCGAGTGACGAACGAATAGATTGACCTGTAAAAAAGCAAACGAACAAGCAGATCGAGGCGTGCGGACGACGTACGAAGCCTTTTTTTAGTGCGGACGACGTACGAAGCCTTTTTTTTACCAAAAAAAGTGAAGAAACAATGCTCCTTTTAATATTACGTAAAGATGTGTTGTGCACACGACGAATAGTTGTACTACTATTCAAAAATTCCTAGGGGCACGCAGGTGTGTGGGCACCCGTTTCGTTACATACTTTCTTTCTTTTTAACCCTGTTTCACCAGTCCTTCATCGTCTCCTTCTTTTCATCCCTGTTCATCTTCGTCTTCCTTGAGATCAGTTCTATCAAGATTCATACATATGCGAAACATGGATCTGGATCCATATGTTGTGGGTGTCAAGGTACACCCTTATGGGCTTGGTTACTCCATTATAGGTTGTGGGAATGTGTAGCACCCGAGAATCATGCTACAGTAATCCCTTGTTGATGATGCTATGTCATCACTCCTACTGTTGCTAATCCTCATTTGCTTTCGAACTCAATTCAAATTCAATTTCAGATTAAAGTCAAAATTCAATTTTCTCAAACATGAAAACTAAAATGTTCAAAGTGTGGAAAATAATCTATAACTAATTTTGGTGGTGGAAACAACTTTTTACAAGGTTTTTAAGTGCTCTAAGCTAATCAAAACTGTAGTTAAATCATTTATTTAAATGATTTCTAATTTATAAAAATACTAAACTACTTTATTTTGGTGCCAAGTTAATTATAGCAGTCGCCTAAGTAAAATGGTATTTTAGGTGCAAGATTAGTTTTTATAAAACTATTTTGCTTTCTGAAAATAAAAGAAAACGGAAAAATTTAAAAACAAATGTAAAAGAAGAGGTGAGCTGCGCCGGGCATGCTCCCATCGCACCACCTCCTCGCCATCGCCGCGAGAGGATAAGGCCCGGGGCGCCTCGGTCATCTCCCCCGCGCCTCACTCTCTCCTCTGTCACCCCACTCCCCTCTGGGCTCTCTCCAGATCCCCTTTCCCTCCACCTCCACGACGCACTCGTCGCCGGCCACTTCGCCCCGCCGCAACCACCGCCGTCCCCGCACCTCGTCGACACATCTACGAGCTCCACCGTCGCCCTCTACATCGACTGGTGCCGCCCGTTGGAGCTCCTCAGCTCTGCATCGCGAGATCGCCGTCGTCTTCTTCCTCTTCGGTCGCCGGCGTCGGCGTCGATTCCGGCGAAGCCTGCAGCACCTAAGCCTCCCAACGGCCACCGTGTGCCTCCCGGTGAGCTCTTGCCCGAACCTCTCTCTCCCCTGCCTTTTTCCGCGCCTGTAGCCGCTGTCCTCGAGCGCCTCTCGCCTAAGCGTACGCGTACGTGCGCGCTGCTCAGCTGCTGTTGCGCTGCTGCTGCTTCTCGTATTGCCGCTGCTCGACTGTCGTTAGCTGCTGCTTGTTGCTACCCTTGCTGCACTGCCGCTAGTCGTTGCCACCGGCTGCTACTACTGTTGGCCATCGCTGTGGCCATGGCCGAGCCGCCATGCATGTGTGTGTGCGTGTTGTGCGTGGGTGTCGTGTGTGCGTGCAGTGTGTGTGTGGGCGCGCGCGCGCGTTGAGTGTGTGGCCGCACCCACCTTCGGCCGGCCTCGCCGCTGCCGCTCCCAGCTACTGCTCTGCCCGATGCACTCTGCTGCTGCTCCTCTACTACAGTAACATTCAATTACTGTAGCAGTAGCCAGCTTTGAAACTAATACACTGATTAGCCCTCTTGACAGCCCTTGAACAGAAACTAAACAAAAGTTAATATGAGTAAAATTCATGTGGGCAGGAAGTACACTTGACAAACCTCATTTTATCCCACTGGACTAAATCCATTTGATGCGCGGATTAAATCCTATGAAATTCACAAAATGCTAAGTTTTGTTAGTTGAAAACTGAAAAACAGCTTTATATCCATAGCTACTTTAGAGTTGTTGATGTTCAAGCAATTGAACTCTAATATGGAGAAAAGTGTTACTAACAGGTAGATCACAGAAAAATGCTCACATCTGATATAAGGCACAAAATCATAGGACATACAGAACAATAGCTTTAGCCTCCGGATAACAGCTAAGTGATGTTTAAAAATAAGCAATTCTCAGACTTAGTAGAATTTCAGAGTTACCAGATATTGCTTAAACTTCGGAAATTCATAGTAATTCATCCGTAGCTCAGATGAAAATAATTTATATATGAAAATTGCTCAGAAAAACATGACGGATCTGAATACATGGTCCGTTTACCTGCCAGATGCCTCTAACTAGCTGAACTTGGAACATTCTCCCTCCGGTCATCTGTCTGACACAGGTCCGGAACCGGAAAAATATTCCCGATTGAATTCCCCCTTTACTTATATCGTGTAGCTATACGTTAGGTCACACCCGGCATAACATATTGTCATGTTATGCTTTGTGATCCTATGTTTGCTTTATATTTATTGTTTCTTCCCCCTCTTCTTTCCGGTAGACTCCGAGACCGCGGTTGAACCAGTGATCGACTACTTCATCGTTGAAGATCCGTATCTGTCTGCTGAGCTTCCAAGCAAGCCCCCCTTTGATCATCCCAATATCGCCCATTCAATTCTCTCATGCTTGCATTAGATTTTGCTACTGTTATTGTTTGCTTCTATTCTGATGCATAACCTGCTTTTGTAACCTTCTTATTGTTACCTACCTGCTTATTCTAAACTGCTTAGTATAGGCTGGTTAGACATCCATCAGTGACCCCCCATCTTGTCCCAGTTTCCCCGCTTCATGTTCGATGACTCGATCAACATGATCGACGTCTAGGCCCCGACACTGCACATCACCCCCCTTAGTTGTACAACTCTACAAAGTTACTATCGAGTGCCGAGGGTGATACCTCATCAGCACTTCTGATGTTAACCTTGTAGTGTAGCTATTCGGTCATGATCATCGAGGGTGATTCCTCCTTGACCACTCCCGATAATGACTCTGTCGTGCAACCCCTCAAGTGTGGACCTACGAGGGTGATTCCTCCAAGTCCACCTTGATGGTTACATCATTTGGAATCCGTCGAGGGTGATTCCTCAGGTTTCCCCCTTGGTGTTAGACACACGGTTACTATGGTTACTATGACTTTACACTGAACCATGTTACTAAAGACGGGTCGGCCCCAGGGGATACCCGCGCAAGCTTAATTGCGAGTGATGTGGAGTCGGGTTGACCTGGAGGGTGCCCGCGAGATAATTATGAGGCGTGGCCGAGCATTCTTAGCCCTTCCCGCAAGTCCTCGAGGCGGGGAGACATGGTCACATCGATCGTGAGTCTCTGCTCGTTACCGCGCGTTCCTAATCCACTATGATTTGGATATTTGATCCGAGAGGCCTCTGGCCTGATAGCACTAACCATCACGTGGGCATGGTATGAGTGTTTTGCGTCGTATGCATCAGCCGAAGCTCAATAGACGTTATGCGACTGAGCGGCATGCGCCGGGTTGGACTGCGTAAGCACCTGCCTTTTTAAGGAGGTAGCTAGGTCTGCTCACCGCCCGCCCACGCAACGTGCAGGAGTTCCCGGGGCGATGGCCCAAGACCCCTGAGGGCATAGGTTTAGTCCGGCGTGCTGACCTCTCTATTAAGCCTAGGTTGGGTTGCGGTGTATTGTTTGGCCAAGGCCGGGCATGACCTAGTAAAGTGAGTCCGGACAGAGTTAATCGAGCATGGTGGGTAAGTTGGTGCACCCCTGTAGGGAAGAAAACATATATCGATAGCCTGTCCTACGGTAATGGACACTCAGAGTTGTATCCCGATCGATACAACTAGAACTGGATACTTGAGATGAGAAATGGATAGTATGGCTCTTGGATTGATTTCTCACAGGGAGTCGAGGAAGGATCTCTGGGCGAGGTTGATGACACTACTACTACTTTACTTTATGCTAGTTTGCACCCTTCTAAAGCTGCAAAGACCGCTGAAGATGCTAGTCTTCGATAGGACTAGGCTCTCCCCTCTATTTTGGCATTTTGCAGCCCAGTCCACATATACAGCCTTGCTTGCTGAGTACTTCAGATGAGTACTCACGTTTGCTTTGCTTTCTCCCCCCCCCCATATTCGTTTGATGCAACCAGATGACGGAGCCCTTGAGACCGCTGCCCCCACCGACGACTACTACTACTACTACTACTACCCCGAGGGTGCCTACTGCTACGTGACGGACGCCGGCGGCCAGAAGTAGTTAGGAGGCTCCCAGACAGGAGGCCTTGCCTTTTCGATCGTAGATACTTTTGTGCTGGCCTTCTTAAGGCAAACTTGTTTAACTTATGTCTATACTCAGATATTGTTGCTTCCGCTTACTAGTTTGTATTCAAGCTGATGTATTCGAGCCCCGAGGCCCCTGGCTTGTAATATAAAGCTTGCATTATTTTAATTTGTATCTCGAGTTGTGTTGTGATATCTTCCGTGAGTCCTTGATGTTTATCGTACATATTTGCGTGTATGATTAGTGTACGATTGAATCGGGGGCGTCACAAGTTGGTATCGGAGCTGACTGCCTGTAGGTAGCCCCCTTTCCAACTCCTTGACCGAAGTTGAATCTAGTAATTACAAAACTTTTACTAACATGGCTGTGCGGCTTACGGGCCCACATCACAATGGGTGGTATTAGAATCTTCTATTCCTCGTCTTTATTCTGGGACTCTGATCTCTCTTCTATTCGGGTTAAAGATTTTACTAACTCTAACCTTAGTTTCTCGTAACTACTTACTCCCAGAGAGCGCCGTCATTACCGATGATCGCTTGCTTCGTCACAAGATTCTGCAGATACTCTTCGATGTTTTCCCGAGACCCTTGTGCCCTTCACCGTTGCAATTCCATACCATCGATGAATCCCTATGGATAGCTACATACACTTGTCATCCAAACCTTCTTTTCCAATCGCTATTGTTATTACAAGATACCCTGAAATACTTTTCGATATCCTTAGAATCGTTGTGGTTGCAGCCTTGCAGCTACTTTTCTGCATGAATACATGTTTGAATAATTCCTCACACTTATCGAGGATTTGTTCATTCCTAGTTATTCATGTGTTTCACAAGTACCCCGAAATGCTATTCGACCTTCCAAGAATCCTTTGCAACCTATTGCTTTGGAAAGTCTTGTGTGCCTGCATTGTGGTTAATCCCATTAGTCTGGTAATCTAATTGTCATCCTTTGTCTTTGTAATTTTGAGTCTGTTGATTCAATATGTTGCGAATGCTCGCAATCCTCAACCAAATCCTAGAATTCATCCTTCCGGCTCAGACATCATTTTAAACATGAGTTGGATCTTGATATCTACTACACAACCTTATTCTTGTAGACATTGTTGGGCCTCCAAGTGCAGAGGTTTGTAGGACAGTAGCAAATTTCCCTCAAGTGGATGACCTAAGGTTATCAATCCGTAGGAGGCGTAGGATGAAAATGGTCTCTTTCAAGCAACCCTGCAACCAAATAACAAAGAGTTTCTAGTGTTCCCAACACACCCAATACAATGGTAAATTGTATAGGTGCACTAGTTCGGTGAAGAGATGGTGAAACAATTGGTATATGTATAGTAGATAAAGGTATTTGTAATCTGAAAATATAAAAACAGCAAGGTAACGAATGATAAAAGTGAGCGTAAATGGTATTGCAATTATAGGAAACAAGGCCTAGGGTTCATACTTTCACTAGTGCAAGTCCTCTCAACAATACTAACATAATTGGATCACATAACTATACCTCAACATGCAACAAAGAGTCACTCCAAAGTCACTCATAACGGAGAACGAACGAAGAGATTATGGTAGGGTACGAAACTACCTCAAAGTTATTCTTTCCAATCAATTCGTTGGGCTATTCCTATAGGTGTCACAAACAGCCCTAGAGTTCATACTAGAATAACACCTTAAGACACAAATCAATCAAAACTCTGATGTCACCTAGATACTCCAATGTCACCTCAAGTATCCGTGGGTATGATTATACAATATGTGTCACATAATCTCAGATTCATCTATTCAACCAACACAAAGGACCTCAAAGAGTGCCCCAAAGCTTCTACCAGAGAATCACGACGAAAACATGTGCCAACACCTATGCATAGGTTCCCAATGTCACGAAACCCGCAAGTTGATCACTGAGACATACATCAAGTGTTCTCAAGTCTTTAAAGACTCAATCCGATAAAATAACCCCAAAGGGAAAACTCAATTCATTACAAGAGAGAAGAGGGAGAGGAGAAACATAGGATCCAACTATAATAGCAAAGCTCGCGATACATCAAGATCGTATCATCTCAAGAACACGAGAGAGAGAGAGAGATCAAACACATAGCTACTGGTACATACCCTCAGCCCCGAGGAAGAACTACTCCCTCCTCATCATGGAGAGCGCCCGGATGATGAAGATGGCCACCGGTGAGGGTTCCCCCCTCCGGCAAGGTGCCGAAACAGGGTCCCGATTGACTTTTGGTGGCTATGGAGGTTTCTGGCGGCGAAACTCTCGATCTAATTTCTGTTCTGAAAGTTTTAGGGTATATGGAGTTATATAGGGAGAAGAAGCACGTCATGGGAGCCACGGGGGCCCCACGAGGTAGGGGGACGCGCCCTAGGGGGTGGGCGCGCCCCCCACCTTGGGCGCGTCCCCCACCCTCGTGGGCAGCTCCCGTATCTTCTGACACGGGGTCCAAATCCATCAGGTGTGTTTCCTTCCAAAAATAACTTCTCCAGTTGATTTCGTTCCATTTCGACTCCGTCTGATATTTCTTTTCTTCAAAACACTAAAATGGGCATAAAACAACAAATCTGGACTGGAACTCCGGTTAATAGGTTAGTCCCAAAAATAATATAAAAATGGATAATAAAGCCCAATATTGCCTAAAAAAGTAGATAATATAGCATGGAGCAATAAAAAATTATAGATACGTTGGAGACGTATCAAGCATCCCCAAGCTTAATTCCTGCTCGTCCTCGAGTAGGTAAATGATAAAAGAAAGAATTTTTGATGTGAAATGCTAGTTGGCATAATATCAATGTAATACTTCTTAATTATGGCATGAATATTTAGATCCATAAGATTCAAGACAAAAGTTTATATTGACATAAAAATAATAATAATACTTCAAGCATACTAACAAAGCAATCATGTCTTCTCAAAATAACATGGCTAAAGAAAGCTATCCCTACAAAATCATATAGTCTGGCTATGCTCCATCTTCACCACACAAAATATTTAAATCATGCACAACCCCGATGACAAGCCAAGCAATTGTTTCATACTTTTGACGTTCTCAAACTTTTTCAATCTTCACGCAATACATGAGCGTGAGCCATGGACATAGCACTATAGGTGGAATAGAGTGGTGGTTGTGGAGAAGACAAAAAGGAGAAGATAGTCTCACATCAACTAGGCGTATCAACGGGCTATGGAGATGCCCATCAATAGATATCAATGTGAGTGAGTAGGGATTGCCATGCAACGGATGCACTAGAGCTATAAATGTATGAAAGCTCAACAAAAGAAACTAGTGGGTGTGCATCCAACTCGCTTGCTCACGAAGACCTAGGGCATTTTAAGGAAGCCTATCATTGGAATATACAAGCCAAATTCTATAATGAAAGATTTCCACTAGTATATGAAAGTGACAACATAGGAGACTCTCTATCATGAAGATCATGGTGCTACTTTGAAGCACAAGTGTGGTAAAAGGATAGTAGCATTGTCTCTTTTATATTTTTTATTTTTTTATTTGGCCTTTCCTTTTTTTATTTGGCCTTTCTTTTTTTATTTGGCCTTTTTGAGACAATGCTTTATTGAATAATGATCATCACACTTCTATTTATTTACAACTCGATACTAGAATAAAGATGACTCTATGAATGCCTCCGGCGGTGTACCGGGATGTGCAATGATGCATGAGTGACATGTATGAAAGAATTATGAACGGTGGCTTTGCCACAAATACAATTTCAACTACATGATCATGCATAGCAATATGACAATGATGGAGTGTGTCATAATAAACGGAACGATGGAAAGTTGCATGGCAATATATCTCGGAATGGCTATGGAAATGCCATAATAGATAGGTATGGTGGCTGTTTTGAGGAAGGTATATGGTGGGTTTATGATACCGGCGAAAGGTGCACGGTATTAGAGAGGCTAACAATGGTGGAAGGGTGAGAGTGCGTATAATCCATGGACTCAACATTTGTCATAAAGAACTCACATACTTATTGCAAAAATCTACAAGTTATCAAAACAAAGTATTACATGCATGCTCCTAGGGGGATAGATTGGTAGGAAAAGACCATCGCTCGTCCCCGACCGCCACTCATAAGGAAGACAATCAATAAATAAATCATGCTCCGACATCATCACATAACGGTTCACCATACGTGCATGCTACAGGAATCACAAACTTCAACACAAGTATTTCTCAAATTCACAACTACTCAACTAGCATGACTCTAATATCACCATCTTCATATCTCAAAACAATTATCAAGTACTCTCTCCATTCCATAATGTAGTGCTTCCTCTATCCACGTGCTTCAACTTTGACCGTAAATTTAACTACCAAGACCGATTGCGGCGGGAGCAAAAATTATATCAGTGAATTTGTATTTGAAAGAAATTTTCAATTATATAATTTTTTCTCCCGTCGCAGTTGGTCTCGTTGGTTAAATTTATGGTCAAAGTTGAACTTCGGGAAGCGCGGGCGCACTATATTTTGGAATGGAGGGAGTATCAAACTTCTCATAGTATTCAACACACTCATAAGAGAATTTTATTAAATTTTTTTATACCTAGCATATTAGGATTTTAAGCAAATTACCATGCTATTTAAGACTCTCAAAATAATATAAGTGAATCATGAGAGTTCATCTATTTCTTCAAAGTAAAGCTACCACCATGCTCTAAAAGGTATAAGTGAAGTACTAGAGCAAACGACAAACTACTCCGAAAGATATAAGTGAAGATCAATGAGTAGTCAAATAATTATGCAACTATGTGAAGACTCTCTAACATTTAATAATTTCAGATCTTCGTATTCTATTCAAACAACAAGCAAAGCAAAATAAAATGACATTCTAAGAATAGCAAACATCATGTGAAGAAGTAAAAACTTAGGATCAACCGAAACTAACCAATAGTTGTTGAAGAAGAAAGGTGGGATGCCAACCGGGGCATCCCCAAGCCTAGATGCTTGAGACTTCTTGAAATATTATCTTGGGGTGCCTTGGCCATCCCCAAGCTTGAGCTTTTGTGTCTCCTTAATTCCTCTCATATCACGGTCTCCCTAAATCTCAAAAGCTTCATCCACACAAAACTCAATAAGGACTCGTGAGATAAGTTAGTATATAAACCATTGCAAAAACTTTATCATACTCTACTGTAGCAAATCACTAAAATTATTATTCAACATTGCATACTAAATGCCTCTACATATTTAATAGTCCTATCCTCAAATAGAATCATCGAAGAAGCAAACATATGCAAACAATGCAAACATAATAGCAATCTGCCTAAACAGGATAGTCTGTAAAGAATGCTGCAACATCCATACTTCCCTAGCTCCAAAAATTATGAAAGAAAATTACCACTATAGTAAATTTATCAGAGCTTAATATGCAAAAAGTTTCAACATTTTATCACATTCTGACTTTTCTAGGGAATTATTGCAACAGCGGTAAACTTTCTGTTTTCAAACAGCAACATGTGGACTTCTAAAATAGACATAGTAAAGGCTATCAATGCCACTTTTATTGAAATAAAAGATGCAAAACATTGTTCTAAATAACAACAAGAAAATCCTAACAACATAAATTGACGCTCCAAGCAAAACACATATCATGTGGTGAATAAAAATATAGCTCCAAGTAAAGTTACCGATGAACGAAGACGAAAAAGCGGATGCCTTCCGGGGCATCTCCAAGCTTAGGCTCTTGGCTATCCTTGAATATTACCTTGGGGTGCCTTGGTCATCCCCAAGCTTAGGCCTTGCCACTCCTTATTCCATATTCCATCGAATCCTTACCCAAAACTTGAAAACTTCACAACACAAAATTTAATAGAAAACTCGTAAGCTCTGTTAGTATAAGAAAATAAATCACCACTTCAAGGTACTGTAATGAACTCATTCTTTATTTATATTGGTGTTAAACCTGCTGTATTCCAACTTCTCTATGGTTTATAAACTATTTTACTAGCCATAGATTCATCAAAATAAGCAAACAACACAATGAAAACAAAATCTGTCAAAAACAGAACAGTCTGTAGTAATCTGAATCAAACGTATACTTCTGGAACTCATAAAATTCTCAAATAAATTGATGGACCTGAGGAATTTATCTATTAATCATCTGCAAAAAGAATTAACTAAATATCAATTTCCAAATAAATATGGCAGCAATTCTCGTGAGCGCTAAAGTTTTTGTTTTTTTACAGCATGATCAACAAGACTTTTCCCGAGTCTTCCCAAAGGTTCTACTTGGCACAAACACTAATTAAAAGTATAAAACCACATCTAAACAGAGGCTAGATGAATTATTTATTACTAAATAGGAACAAAAAGCAAGGGACAAAAATAAAGTTGGGTTGCCTCCCAACAAGCGCTATCGTTTAACGCCCCTAACTAGGCATGATGATTTCAACGATGCTCACATAAAAGATAAGAATTGAAACATAAAGAGAGCATCTTAAAGAATATGACTAGCACATTTAAGCCTAACTCTCTTCCTATGCATAGGGATTTTGTGAGCAAACAGCTTATGGGAACAATAATCAACTAGTATAGGAGGGCAAAACAAGCATAACTTCAAAACTTTAAGCAAATAGAGAGGAAACTTGATATTATTGCAATTCCTACAAGCATATGTTCCTCCATAATAATAATTTTTAGTAGCATCATGAATGAATTCAACAATATAACCAGCACCTAAATCATTCTTTTCATGATCTACAAGCATAGAAAATTTACCACTCTCCACATAAGCAAAATTCTTCTCATGAATAATAGTGGGAGCAAACTCACCAAAATAACTATCATGTGATTTAAAATTAAGATCAAGATGACAAGTTTCATGGTTATCATTATTCTTTAAGGCATACGTGTCATCACAATAATCATCATAGATAGGAGGCATGCTTTTATCATAATAAATTTGCTCATCAAAAATTGCGGGACAAAAAAATATCATCTTCATCAAACATAGCTTCCCCAAGCTTGTGGCTTTGCATATCATTAGCATCATGGATATTCAAGGAATTCATACTAACAACATTGCAATCATGCTCATCATTTAAATATTTAGTGCCAAGCATTTTATAGATTTCTTATTCTAACACTTGAGCACAATTATCCTTTCCATCATACTTACGAAAGATATTAAAAAGGTGAAGTGTATGAGACAAACTCAATTCCATTTTTTGTAATTTTCTTTTATAAACTAAACTAGTGATAAAACAAGAAACTAAAAGACTCGATTGCAAGATCTAAAGATATACCTTCAAGCACTAACCTCCCTGGCAACGGCGCCAGAAAAGAGCTTGATGTCTACTACACAACCTTCTTCTTGTAGACGTTGTTGGGCCTCCAAGTGCAGAGGTTTGTAGGACAGTAGCAAATTTCCCTCAAGTAGATGACCTAAGGTTTATCAATCCGTAGGAGGCGTAGGATGAAGATGGTCTCTCTCAAGCAACCCTGCAACCAAATAACAAAGAGTCTCTTGTGTACCCAACACACCCAATACAATGATAAATTGTATAGGTGCACTAGTTCGGCGAAGAGATGGTGAAACAATTGATATATGTATAGTAGATAAAGGTATTTGTAATCTGAAAATATAAAAACAGCAAGGTAATGAATGATAAAAGTGAGCGTAAATGGTATTGCAATGATAGGAAACAAGGCCTAGGGTTCATACTTTCACTAGTGCAAGTCCTCTCAACAATACTAACATAATTGGATCACATAACTATACCTCAACATGCAACAAAGAGTCACTCCAAAGTCACTCATAGCGGAGAACGAACGAAGAGATTATGGTAGGGTACGAAACCACCTCAAAGTTATTCTTTCCAATCAATTCGTTGGGCTATTCCTATAGGTGTCACAAACAGCCCTAAAGTTCGTACTAGAATAACACCTTAATACACAAATCAACCAAAACCCTAATGTCACCTAGATACTCCAATGTCACCTCAAGTATCCGTGGGTATGATTATATGATATGCGTCACACAATCTCATATTCATCTATTCAACCAACACAAAGGACCTCAAAGAGTGCCCCAAAGTTTCTACCGGAGAATCACGACGAAAACGTGTGCCAGCCCCTATGCATAGGTTCCCAATGTCACGAAACCCGCAAGTTGATCACCGAGACATACATCAAGTGTTCTCAAGTCTTTAAAGACTCAATCTGATAAGATAACCCCAAAGGGAAAACTCAATTCATTACAAGAGAGAAGAGGGGCAGGAGAAACATAGGATCCAACTATAATAGCAAAGCTCGTGATACATCAAGATCGTATCATCTCAAGAACATGAGAGAGAGAGATCAAACACATAGCTACTGGTACATACCCTCAGCCCCGAGGGAGAACTACTCCCTCCTTGTCATGGAGAGCGCCGGGATGATGAAGATGGCCACCAATGAGGGTTCCCCCCTCCGGCAGGGTGCTGGAACAGGGTCCCGATTGACTTCTGGTGGCTACGGAGGTTTCTGGCGGCGGAACTCTCGATCTAATCTCTATTCTGGAAGTTTTAGGGTATATGGAGTTATATAGGCAGAAGAAGCGTGTCAGAGGAGCCACGGGGACCCCACGAGGCAGGGGGCGCGCCCTAGGGGGGTGGGCGCGCCCCCACCCTCGTGGGCAGCTCCCGTATCTTCTGACGTGGGGTCCAAGTCCATCAGGTGTATTTTCTTTCAAAAATAACTTCTCCAGTTGATTTCGTTCCGTTTCGACTCCGTTTGATATTCCTTTTCTTCAAAACACTGAAATAGGCATAAAACAACAAATCTGGGCTGGGCCTCCGGTTAATAGGTTAGTCCCAAAAATAATATAAAAGTGGATAATAAAGCCCAATATTGCCTAAAAAAGTAGATAATATAGCATGGAGCAATCAAAAATTATAGATACGTTGGAGACATATCAGATCTTGACCAATCAAATTGCCATCGATTGTACCCCTAAGCCTACTCAACTTATCCATTCTCAATCAGAGAGTTGGCTTATGATCCCTTAATTTGGAAATGATAATTCTTTTGCATTTGAGCTTTGAATTAGTCGGCTGTTTCTTTAATCTGATGCCCTTTCATTCCCTCTTCCTCCGATAGAGTACCGATACTCGCATCAACTCCGTTGTAGACCATAAGATCCCTTGTTGGATTATTATCCGACAGTGTCCTTCATATTCAATAACCTTGTGAGCCTTTCCATGGGTATATAATGCCTTTGGTAAATGGTATCCTCTGTTTTGTTAACCATGCTCTACTTTTGAGCTTGTATTATTTACTCCGAAGTTTGTGGTATATGTTCCTAAGATGCCCCGATGGGTTGAACCAACGCCTTTCCTAATTTGTGTAAACCCGAAAGATTTCACGGGTCATACTTATCTGGTATTGCACCAGGTAAAACTTTCAACAACTAATGTCAATGTCGAAATACGAGAGGTGAATGGAAGGTTATGCATTGAAGAAGTGGGAGTCGACCTTGAACCTTTGTGTTCATGCCCATGGACACGATGTAGATCCTATCACGGAAGCTTCTTCTAATAATAACTATTTCCTTGATATAATATAATATCCTTTGGTATCGGTGAATTGATCCTTTGCAATCGTGGTTCCGACCATATGTTCTTGTTTGATCCCATTTCTCGGGCAAGTTTAAGCACTTGTCTTCTGTGGTCAATACACCAGTCCAACCTTTACTTTGATCTATCATCGAGTATTACACCCTGGTATCTCGAGAATATCATGGAACTGCATAACTTCTTATGGGTTCTTCATCAGCTGTTATTTCTCACCGAATCCAATTTTTCCTAGGTTCTGGGTTGTCGTCAACCGAGAACACCAAATAGTGAATCGAGTCCGCACTTTGATTCAATAACTCTTAAGTAATTTTCATTTCTTACAAGTTTAATAACCCTTCAAGTCATTCCTAGCCTGATCGGCTATATCATTATCGTGCTAAATTTTAACGGTGCTACCTGGTCCTCTTTCTCGGAGTACAATTTTTGACGATGAGCTAACCTTACATCGATCTTCCTCGTCATATCATTTCGCCTTGAATAGCAAGCTTGATTTCGAGTTTGTGTCATACCCTTGGTTCCAATAACCTTTCGCTTTATCATTCCTTTGACTTGATATCATCTCCGATCGATTACATCTTCATGAAATCTCTCAACAAATGTGTCATGATCATCATTGGCATTCTGAGCTCTTCCAGGATATCAATTGATTTCATGATGAGAAATACCATCCTTGCCCTCTTGATGAATTGTTGCTGAGCCCGTTGGCCACATCCTCATCTTTTCCTTGCTGAAACTGTATGACTTAATTATAAGTTGTTTCTGATGGATCCTTTATGAATCCAAAGTCTGACCTTTACCGATGACCATGTCAATGCTATCCCGAAGCATGACTGTGGTACTCAAACATCAGCAAGAACATTGGAAACATAATGCTAAATGTTCCTTGATCAATTATCCAAACACCATTGTATGGGTAACAACACGAATTCCCTCGCCCCTTTATCTACTTGGTTATCTACTTGTTGTCCTGTCGTGGATGGGAAAGATATACTCTTGATACTTGGGTATAAATACATTTCCTTTCCGTTGGTCTGATTGATATACTAATCATATTTTCTTTTCCATTGTTTTGTTTAACCTTTCTTGTGGTTTATGAGATCTAAGCAGTAATAGTTCCCTGCTTATGTAAACACTTCGGTGTACAATTTGTCAGTAAGACCTCGTTATTATTGCTGTTTACATTACGGTAACCACCGATGGACGAGAACTTTGCCTATTGGTCCGCCTCGTTCAACGGGCAGGAAAATAGTTCTCTTCGTCCCTCGCCCTTGGTACCAACGTTGTTGGCAATATAACTGACAGTCTATCATCTGACATGCCTTGCTATCGACCCCCTTTCTACTTTTAACCCACATGGTGGGCCCATAACCCACAGTTCCACAGGATCGGAACCTGACTCTCCTGTATATCCTTTATTCCAAAGTATCATTTGCTCTTGGCTTTGTGTGTTGTCACGAGCCACCCTTTGAGAGATGATCTATTCCCGATGCTCTGAACCCCCTTCTCACACTTTGTTCAGGTATCGATTGTTTGTCCATTCGCTTGAAACTTCCTATTGTACCTTCATATTTTGCTCTCGATGTTTTATTATGTTTCAACTCGAGAGATACTTCTGCCACATTCCCTGAATTGTTCACCAGATAATTAACCCTATAAGGGTCAGTTCTCCCGAAGTTACTCTTTACTTCCCCACTTAAATCTCGAGACGAGATTTCTTGTACTGGAGGAGATTTGTAACACCCCAAGAATCATGCTACAGTAATCCCCTGTTGATGATGTTATGTCATCACTCCTACTATTGCTAATCCTCATTTGCTTTCGAACTCAATTCAAATTCAATTACAGATTAAAGTCAAAATTCAATTTTCTCAAACATGAAAATTAAAATGTTCAAAGTGTGGAAAATAATCCATAACTAATTTTGGTGGTGGAAACAACTTTTTACAAGGTGTTTAAGTGCTCTAAGCTAATCAAAACAATGGCTAAATCATTTATTTAAATGCTTTCTAATTTATAAAAATACTAAACTACTTTATTTTGGTGCCAAGTTAATTATAGCAACTGCCTAAGTAAAATGGTATTTTAGGTGCAAGATTAGTTTATATAAAACTATTTTGCTTTCTAAAAATAAAAGAAAATGAAATTTTTTAAAAACAAATGTAAAAGAAGAGGTGAGAGAGAGAGAGCGCCCCCCTTCTCTCGCCTCCCCCGGGCCTTGGCCCACCCAAGTCAGCCCAGCCTTTCCCCCCACCGGTCGCCTTCTTCCCTTATAGCCCCGACTCGAGCTGCGTCGGGCGTGCTCCCATCGCACCACCTCGTCGCCATCGACGCGAGAGGATAAGGCCTGGGACGCCTCGGTCCTTTCCCCCGCGCATCACTCTCTCCTCTGTCACCCCACTCCCCTCTGGGCTCTCTCTAGATCCCCTTTCCCTCCACCTCCACAACGCACTCGTCGCCGGCCACTTCGCCCCGCCGCAACCACCGCCGTCCCCGCACCTCGTCGACACATCTACGAGCTCCACCATCGCTGTCGGTGTAAAAACCGGCGGATCTCAGGTAGGGGGTCTCCGGACAGCCTGACTATAGCCTTTGGTCGGACTGTTGGACTATGAAGATACGAGATTGAAGACTTCGTCCCGTGTCCGGATGGGACTCTACTTGGCGTGGAAGGCAATCTAGGAAATACGGATATGTATTTCTCCTCCTTTGTAACCGACCTTGTGTAACCCTAGCCCCCTCCGGTGCCTATATAAACCAGAGGGTTTTTAGTCCGTAGGACAACATACAATCATACTATAGGCTAGCTTTTAGGGTTTAGCCTCTCTGATCTCGTGGTAGAGCAACTCTTGTAATACTCATATCATCAAGAACAATCAAGCAGGACGTAGGGTATTACCTCCATCAAGAGGGCCCGAACCTGGGTAAACATCGTGTCCCCTGCCTCCTGTTACCATCCACCTTAGACGCACAGTTCGGGACCCCCTACCCGAGATCCGCCGGTTTTGACACCGACATTGGTGCTTTCATTGAGGGTTCCACTGTGTCGTCACCATAAGGCGTGATGGCTCCTTCGATCATCGCTAGCGATGCGGTCCAGGGTGAGGCTTTCCTCCCCGGACAGATCTTCATATTCAGCGGCTTTGCACTGCGGGCCAATTCGCTTGGCCTTCTGGAGCAGATTGAGAGCTATGCCCCTGGCCATCAGGTCAGATTCGGAAACTTGAACTACACGACCGACATCCGCGGAGACTTGATCTTCGACGGATTCGGGCCCATGTCGGACACATCGTACATTCGTGACGAGCATGACGTAACTCTGCCGTCGGACAATGTTTGGGAGATCGCATCCACAACTACTCCGTCCATCAATCAGGAGCAAGTCGCGCCATCCGAGAGCGGAGGGATGGACCCCGCCATGGAGGCCGCACTCTCAGTGGCGTTAGAGCTGGATACTGACTTCACTCCTTACGAGAGCCGTGTTGCCGAACCACTGGATTCATCTCCGGCCACGGACTCCGAGCCGCTCATATCCGTGCCCGCCGAATCCGACTGGGCGCCGATCATGGAGTTCACCTCCGCGGATATCTTTCAGCACTCACCTTTCGGAGATGTGCTAAATTCATTAAGGTCTCTCTCCCTGTCAGGAGAACCTTGGCCGAACTATGTCTGGCAATGGGATGCGGATAACGAAGAAATTCGCTGCCCACCCACCACCCACTTAGTAGCCACTGTCGACGACTTAACCGACATGCTCGACTTCGGCTTCGAAGACTTCGACGATATGGACGACGAAGCCAGAGACGAACAGGATCCACCGCCCTCGGGGCACTGGACCGCCACCTCATCATATGATATATACATGGTGGACACCCCAAAGAAGCCAATGACGACGAGACAGTGGAGGATGACCCCTCCAAGAAGCAACCCAAGCACCAACGTCAGCGACGCCGCTCTAAGTCCCGTCACATCAAGAGCAGTGATATCGGCACAGGAGATAATAACACTCCGGATAGCGCCAAAGACAACAACAATCCCCTCCAGCACGGTGCAGAGCTAGAGGACAAACAAGCTAGCCCTCCAGAGCAGGCAGCAGATGGAGAACCGGAGGAGGATAATTACATGCCTCTCTCCGAAGATGAGGCGAGCCTCGGCGACGACAAGTTTATCATGCCTGAGGACCCCGTCGAGCAAGAGCGCTTCAAGCGTCGGCTTATGGCCACGGCAAATAGCCTAAAGAAGAAACAACAACAATTTCAAATTGATCAAGACTTGCTAGCAGACAGGTGGACCGAAGTCCTTGCGGCCAAGGAGCATGAACTCGAGCGCTCGTCCAAGAGTTACCCAAAACGCAGGTTACTACCTCACCTCGAGGAGGAAGCATTGAAACCTCATTCACCAGTGTATGATGCGGCTGAACGACCACTATGCGGCCGAGCCAGGGAGGCGTTTCAGCCTAAAGATCAGACCGCACCTCGTCACCACTCAGTCAAAAATACTAAGGCCCGGGGCAACACAGAGGACCTACGAGACATCTTGGACAGTAAGGCAAAAATCGCAAGGTCAATATACGGGACACGGGCACGTGCGCCCACATGGGACGATGATCGTCGCGTCGAATACACCAAGAGTAAATCCGGCCGGGCCGAATACAGTAGACAAGACTCATACGAACTACGTCGGGATATAGCCCGGCACAGAGGTGCCGCACACCCCCTATGCTTCATTGATGAAGTTATGAATCATGAATTCCCGGAGGGTTTCAAACCCGTAAATATCGAATCATACGATGGCACAACGGATCCCGCTGTATGGATTGAAGATTTCCTCCTTCACATCCACATGGCTTGCGGTGATGATCTTCATGCCATCAAGTACCTCCCACTAAAACTCAAAGGACCAGCTCGGCATTGGCTGAATAGCTTGCCAACAGATTCCATTAGCAGTTGGGAGGATCTGGAAGATGCATTTCTTGACAACTTCCAGGGCACTTATGTGCGGCCGCCGGATGCTGATGACTTGAGCCACATAACCCAGCAGCCAGGGGAATCGACCAGACAATTCTGGACACGGTTCCTGACTAAGAAAAATCAAATTGTAGACTGTCCGGATGCAGAGGCCCTAGCGTCATTCAAGCATAACATCCGCGACGAGTGGCTCGCCCGCCACCTCGGCCAGGAGAAGCCGAAATCTATGGCAGCCCTCATGACACTTATGACCCGCTTTTCCGCGGGCGAGGACAGCTGGCTGGCTCACAGCAATAACACATCGAGGAATTCGGATACCTCGGATACCAAAGATGCTAACGGTAGGTAGCGTCGTAATAGACCAAAGCACCGCAATAACGGCGACAACGCCGAAGATACGGCAGTTAATGCCAGATTCAGAGGATCTAGATCTGGTCAACGGAAAAAGCCATTTAAAAGAAATACTCCGGCTCCGTCCAGTCTGGATCGCATACTGGATCGCTCGTGTCAAATCCACGGCACCCCCGACAAGCCAGCCAATCACACCAATAGAGAATGTTGGGTGTTCAAGCAGGCCGGCAAGTTAAATGCCGAGAATAAGGACAAGGGGCCGCACAACGATGACGAGGAGGAGCCCCGACCGCCGAACACGGGAGGACAGAAGGGGTTTCCCCCACAAGTGAAGACGGTGAACATGATATACGCAACCCACATTCCCAAGAGGGAGCGGAAGCATGCACTAAGGGACGTCTACGCGATGTAGCCTGTCATGGGTTTGTCACGGCATATGTCCTTGTGATAGGACTTAGTCGTGGAGCCATCGCAACGGGTTAGCTTAAAGGGGTTAAACCGGACAAGGGGACATGGGAGTTTATACTAGTTCGGCCCCTTCGATGAAGGTAAAAGCCTACGTCTAGTTATGATTAATATTGCTAGGGTTTCGAAGGCCAGGGAGCGAATCCGCTTTGTCCGGCTCTCGAGTTGTTGTTGTCTGTCCCTAAACCACGGCCGGGTCGTCCCTTTATATACATAGGTTGACGCCCGCCGGGCTACAGAGTCCCGAAGCCGGATCATAAACGTATCCGGTTCGACCTCTCTCTCTCTCTCTCTCTCTCTCTCTCTCTCTTTCTATCTTACTATACAAGTTACATGACTAGGCCGGTTTACATTTACAGACTGTAACCCGCCTTTGGGCCCTCCGTAAAGCGCTATCATCTTTACATCTTCATGGGCTTCTAATCTTCAAAGAGTCAACCCGGCTACATAAGGCCAGTTTACCTCCAGTAGTAATATCCCCAACATTAGGCCCCAGATTGGTTTGAACTTTGTTCATGTCAATCTTCCACACTTAGAAAAAATCTTCTCTCTTATCTTCATTTTTGATCTTGTAAACCGCCGTGACGTCATACTTCAAAATTACGATAAACCGCCCTGACCTCATCCATCCGTTGGTGTCGGAGATTTCCTTCATTTAATATATATCCAGTCATCGAGGCGACACCTTTATTAACTTATCCATTTTTTGGGCTCCTTGATTCTCGTACTTGCCATTTTATCACTTCGCCTTATAAATAGGACCGAGGGGTCATTTTCACCGTTTCCCTCGTGCCTCTTCATGTTGTCTTCCTCGCGCCGCTCAGCCTCTGAAGCTCCGCCGCCACCGTCGACCGTCGCCTCTGCTCTGACCTTGGCCGCTGCATCACCCTGAACACACCAGAATACTGCGGCGCCCTTCCGCTTCCTCACCAGCTCTGGTAAGTTCTCTGCTTTTTTCACCATAGATCTGTTCTAGGGTTTCGACATTCTTCGCAGTTCTTCCGAAGTTCATCAGTGCTATTCTTCCTTGTTCTTCCTTTAATAGATGGACACTTTATGCTTGATGCATCTCTTTCCATAGCTTACCTACCATGGTCATCACAAATCCTTATGCGCAAAAAACTGATCTAGTATGTCAAAAATTGCTTCTGTTCTGCACCCCTTCAAGATCCAATTATTTTTTCTTTTCTGTCTTATCTTTAGATCCGAATGTTTTATACATCACTGTGAGATCTGTTTCTCCTCGCACCAATATAAGTGGTTTAACATTTGTATAAATAGTCTATGCCATTACCCCTCTAATAAACCGAAAAAGCATGTTACCTTCATAATTATGCTCCGGTTTAACAACGTCTGATCAATCATGTGCTAGCATTACCTTTCTCTCTCATTATACTAGTCTCCGGGTTGTACCATTTATCATATCAGTATGTTTCTTACTCCCTTGTCTCTTGTGTATAATCATGCGTAATTTATAAACCGGCCTTTCATTTTCAGTTTGTTCGCTTTGCAATGGCCAAACAATTCCCTGCCTGCAACTGGGCTCGTTCCCGAGTTACTGAGGCTCAATTGAATGAGATGGTTAGCATTGGCTCTCTGCCTAAGAAAACTGAGATCAAATGGTGAGTTCCAGGAACTGAGAATCCTCCAACCCCAAGACAAGGTGAGGTGGTAATCTTTGTTGACCATATAGGCCGTGGTTTCAAACCGCCAGGGTCAAAATTTTATCGAGATGTGCTTGTCAGCTTCCAACTGCATCCACAAGATATTGGTCCCAACTCAGTCTCCAACTTATGCAATTTCCAAGTCTTTTGTGAAGTCTATTTACAAGAAGAACCAACTGCAGAACTGTTCCAGGATTTCTTTCACTTAAACCGGCGCACAGAGTTTGTGAATGGCCCGAACACAGAGCTTGGTGGTGTCTCGATTCAAAAGCGGAAAGAAGTGGAATTTCCTCATGCCAAACATCATAGCCACCCAAAGGAATGGAACCAAACATGGTTTTATTGCAGAGACACTTCGCCTGAGGATGAAAATCCCCTCCCGGGCTTCCGTGATCATAGATTATCCAATACTTACCCAATGCCACAACGCCTGAGCTCTTTAAAAAGGGCAAAATACGCTCCTCAAATCGCCAAACTCCGGGCCTTTATGGCAAACGGTTTAACAGGTGTGGATTTTGTGCGCTGTTGGATATCCTGGAGTATCTTGCCGCTAAGCCGGCGTCCCAGTTTAATGTGCGTATATACCGGTGAAGTTGATGATCCTCAACGCCACTACAACATCCAATTATCTGAGGAAGAAATTACTGAAGGTGTAAAGAAGATTCTGAATGAATCGGAACTGGTCTGTAGTCAAACCGGTCTGAGTCCCTTCTATACCAAGAACAAAATGCCTGCTGTAAGCATTACACTTCCTCTTCATCTCTAATATCTTTAACTTATACAAGTTGTAACCTTTCTTCTTTATATATATAGGGTGATGACCCCTTCTAGAAACGGAAATCCATAGAGAAAGCGGCAAAGCCAACTGGAGACAAAGTGGTCAAACCAACCCGCCCAAAGACCAAAGCCGTAAAACGGACATCAAAGCGGAAAACGGCTGACCGGATTAATATGGAACTTGATGATGATACTGATGACCCAGAAATTGAGGTAGAAATTGACTCACTTGGCTCTCTTTTTATGCATCTTGTTAACAATGATCTTCCTCAGGAGGAGGTAGAAGCTAGTCAGGCTGATGACGTAGAGGTAATTACCCTTTCCTCCGGTTCAGATTCTATGCCAACACAAAAAACTCGCCAAGCAATCCGGAAAGTAAGCTTTTCTCATCCTCTTGCTCCTTTGGATCCAACATTTATTTTGAAGACTCAACAGCATGAAGCTCGCTGGACAACCCGACACAGTGGCCAACAGGTCACCTCTGCCGGTTTACCTGGTACTCCGGTTCGGAAGCGCCGGTCTGAGGTCTCTCCTACTTCTGACCATTCTTACCCCAAGGCAGGTTATTTCAGACAACCTCTTAATCCGTCCGATTCAAATTATCAGGTGACACCTCCTTCCTCTTCTGGTGAATCGACAACAACTCAACTCCCCCCTTTGAAAACTGTGGCCGGGTGAGTTATGAAAAACCTTTCCTTTCAATGCGCCCTACATCTTTTGAACAGGATGTTAATCCTTTTTTATTCTGTTTGCAGGGCCAAAGCCATAAACACCCCATACACCAGTTTCCGCCAATGTGGATACCTCTGCTTTGACTCAATGAGCACCTCACTGATATAATAAACCGGCCATTGAACCAGATACTCTTTGCCAGGCTCCTTGTGCTCTACCACAATGGCTACGCTGACAGCCCGGGCATTAGCAGCCACATATAATAATAATGGTTCTTTATCAATCGGTGCTACCAGCACGGGCGGTTCCACTAGCTGCCTCTTCAGATCTTCAAATGCCTTATCAGCTGCCTCACTCCAGACAAAGTTATCTGTTTTCTTGAGCATCTGATATAAGGGGATGGCCTTCTCTCCAAGGCGGCTGATAAACCGGCTCAAGGCTGTAATCCGGCCGGCCAGATGTTGAACATCGTTAATACACGCCGGTTTAGCCAAGGACGTAATTGCTGCAATCTTTTCCGGATTAGCCTCAATGCCTCTGTTTGAAACCAGAAAGCCTAAGAGCTTGCCTGCTGGGACACCGAAAACACACTTCTCCGGATTGAGCATCATCTTGTAAACCCAGAGACTGTCAAAGGTTTCCCGTAGATCATCTATCAATGTCCCCTCCTTTCTGGATTTGACCACAATATCATCCACATACGCATGAACATTGCGCCCAATTTGCTTATGAAGGCAATTCTGAACACATCACTGGTAAGTTGCCTGGGCACTCTTGAGTCCAAAGGGCATGGAAACATAGCAGAAGGCTCCAAAGGGAGTTATGAAGGCTGTCTTCTCCTGGTCCTTAACTGCCATTTTGATCTGATGATAACCAGAGTAAGCATCCAAAAAACACAAACGGTCACAACCCGCCGTAGCATCAATTATCTGATCAATGCGAGGGAGAGCAAAGGGGTCTGCAGGGCAAGCGTTGTTTAGATCTGTGTAGTCCACACACATGCGCCAAGTGCCGTCTTTCTTAAGAACCAGCACCAGATTGGCTAACCACTCTGGATGAAAAACTTCGACAATAAACCCAGCGGCCAACAGACGGGCTCCCTCTTCACCTATAGCCTTGCGTCTTTCCTCGTTGAAACGACGGAGGAACTATCGGACCGGTTTGAACTTAGGATCAATGTTGAGTGTGTGCTCAGCGAGTTCTCTCGGTACACCTGGTATGTCAGAAGGTTTCCATGCAAAGATGTCCCGATTCTCACGGATGAACTCGATGAGCGCGCTTTCCTATTTGGGATCCAGGTTAGCGCTGATGCTGAACTGTTTGGATGAATCGCCAGGGACAAAGTCAACCATCTTAGTGTCTGTAGCTGATTTGAACTTCAATGCTGGATCATGTTCCGTAGTTGGCTTTTTTAAGGAGGTCATGTCTGCCGGATCAACTTGCTCCTTATAGAATTTTAACTCCTCCGTGGCACAAACCGACTCAGTATAAGCCGCATCGCCTTCTTCACACTCCAAAGCAATCTTTCTACTTCCATGTACTTTGATAGTCCCCTTATGACCTGGCATTTTAAGCTGTAGGTAAACATAACATGGCCTTGCCATAAACTTAGCATAAACCGGCCGCCCAAACAAGGCGTGGTACGGACTTTTGATCTTCACCACCTCAAATGTCAATGTTTATGACCTTGAATCATAGTCATCTCCAAAAGCTACCTCCAAAGCTATCTTACCAACAGGATATGCAAACTTACCAGGCACCACACCATGAAATACCATATTCGACGGTTTAAGATCCTTATCTGTCAACCCCATATGGCGGAATGTATCATAATACAAAATATTGATACTACTTCCCCCATCCATGAGCACTTTAGTGAACTTGTATCCCCCAACTTGAGGGGCTACCACCAAGGCCAAATGACCTGGATTATCAACCCGGGGCGGGTGATCCTCTCTACTCCACAAAATAGGTTGCTCCGACCAGCGTAAATACTGAGGTACTGCCGGCTCAACGGAGTTGACTGCCCTTTTGTGAAGCTTCTGACCACGTTTGCACAAACTAGTAGTGAAGACATGATATTGCCCGTTGTTCAGCTGTTTGGGATTGCTCTGATAACCCGAGTGCTGCTGCTGCTGACTCCCCTGATGGTTGTAACCTCCCTGGTTGCTGTGATGTCCTTGATTGACGTGTCCGGTTTGATTGCCTGGAAACCCTGAACCGGAACCACCACCTCCATAACCCGGCCCGTGGAAACCTCCTCCTGAACCGCCGGACGGGCCGCTGTCATATTGGAACATATTGAAATTCTTGAAATCTCGCATGATATAATAATCTTTCTGGAGATGTGATGCCGGTTTCTCCTTCGATCCATGCTTTGGACAGGGCTGATTTAACAAACGCTCCAAATTATTGCCTGGACCTCCACCCCTCTGGGGCTGCTTGCCTTTACGGCGCTGGCCATTCTCCTGCGTGTTGGTATTTGCGACAAAGTCCAAACTACTGTCGGCCTTGCGCTTACCAGTATTTCCATGGCCTGCCAGATTATGTTGTTGGCCTTTGGCATTGCCGTTCTTCTTACCCTTCTCCGGTTTGTCCTCCTCTGAATCCGGATCCTTGGTATTATCTGAATCGACATATTTAACCAAAGCGGCCATGAGTGTTGACATGTCGTTGCAGTGACGTTTGAGCCTTCCCAACTTCTGTTTCAACGGTTTGAAACGACAATTGCCCTCTAATGTTAACACTGCGGTGTCCGCATTGATACGATCTGATGAATGCAAAATCGCCGAGACCCGTTTGACCCAATGGGTCGTGGACTCCCCTTCTTCTTGGACACAAGCGGCCAGATCTACAATTGACATTGGCTGCTTACACGTATCCTTGAAGTTCTGGATAAACTGGTGCTTCAGTTCGGCCCATGATCCAACAGAGTTGGTTGGCAAGCTCTTCAACCAAGTGCGAGCTGTTCCTTCCAACATCATGGTGAAATATTTAGCACACACCGCCTCATCCACATCTAACATCTCCATTGCCATCTCATAGCTTTCCACCCACGCCTCTGGCTGCAAATCGGCGGTGTAATTTGGTACCTTATGAGGTCCCTTGAAATCCTTGGGTAGTCGCACATTACGCAAAGCGGGAGTTAAACATGGTACCCCTAAGGAACTGAACATCGCCCCTGGCTCCACGGAGGCGGTAGGGTGAACCGGAGTATGCTGTCGTGCTCCGTGTCGAGCTGTCAACTCGGCCTTTCGATGTGCGCGGCCATGGTCCACAACATCTTGCGCATTAGCACCTCCCCCAGCCGGGTTGTTCCCTCGTGGCGAATTTCGGCGACGTGCACTACTGGACACGGTCGGTTCGTCCTCCACGTGTCTGCTATAACTCTGGCTTGGACGAGAGTGGAATGAATCTTCTCACGGCTGTGTGAATATGCTTGCTGTTGATTTAGTGCTGTCTGAAGGAGATCCCTGGCCCGACGCGCTTCCGCTGCAACCGGTGACTCACCGTCGGTTGGGAGGGCCGCCAGGCGTGAAGCGGCGGCCACAATATTGTCCAACGGGTTGGAATAATGCCCGGGCGGCGTTTGTGGTACAACGTTGTTCTGGCGAGGCAGGTCCGTCGTGCGCGGCTGAACCGGCGCTCCTGCTCCCGGCGCCCCCACCCGGTTTAGCGTGGGTTGGTTACCAGCTCCTGCACCTGGCGTGTTGAAATGATTCTGTGGCTCATAAACCGACGAGAGACGTGATCGGTACCTTCTTCTCATGACTTCCTCTGAAGCATTCTGGTCCAGTCTAATCCGGTAAGCCTGTGCTTCCAACTCGGCCCACTCCGTAGCCATCCTGGCGTTCTCTGCTGCCAGGTCCGCTTTAGCCTGGGCTATCTGATCTTTCACTTTTACAATCTCCGCATCGTGCTGATCCCTGGCTGCTGCGTCCACCTCCGCGGACATCAATGTTGCCAGAGCGTCGAACAAATCAGACAAGACTTGGGCCGGAGGTGGCGCCGAGCTTCCTGCACCTACTGGTGTGGCCGTCGTTGAACCAGAGAGCATTGCTGCGGCGGTAGATAAATGAGGCGCCGATTGTGTGCCGACCATGAAGATGGTGGCCTGGTTTGGCAGACCGGGGGAATCCGGAATACTGTTGCCCTCGGATCCTCCCTCAATCCGACCGTCCTGCAACTGGTAAAGCGATTCGGTTTCCCCAGAAGACTCATCATCAGGGCAGACTACGGTTTCTCCATCGGACACCGGTCCGTCCTCGTACCCCGATCCATGGACGATACCTATGAAAACATGCCTTGCCTCGGGCTGAACCGGCGAAGAACTTGCACGCCGAGCCGTTTCGATGATGGCGGTGCAGATGTCTGGCTCGGGGGATGGTTCGCCGATCTTGCCGATGAAGACGTGAATCCCACCGAAGGGGACCCGGTACCCGTATTCGATTGAATCGGGCTCGGGACCCCATCCTGCGTTGTCGATGTAGAGCTTGCCGCGGCGACTCTTCGTCATCCGGCCCACAGCGTATCCCTTGAGTCCATCGAAGCTGCCCTTCAAGAACTCAAAACCATCGTGTGATAGCCCCACGGTGGGCGCCAACTGTCGTGGGTTTTTCACGGCAGATGTCCTCGTGATAGGACTTAGTCGTGGAGCCATCGCAACGGGTTAGCTTAAAGGGGTTAAATCGGACAAGGGGACACGGGAGTTTATACTAGTTCGGCCCCTTCGATGAAGGTAAAAGCCTACGTCTAGTTGTGATTGGTATTGCTAGGGTTTCGAAGGCCAGGGAGCGAATCCGCTTTGTCTGGCTCTCGAGTTGTTGTTGTCTGTCCCTAAACCGCGACCGGGTCGTCCCTTTATATACATAGGTTGACACCCGCCGGGCTACAGAGTCCAGAAGCCGGATCATAAACGTGTCCGGTTCGACCTCTCTCTTTCTATCTTACTATACAAGTTACATGACTAGGCCGGTTTACATTTACACACTGTAACCCGCCTTTGGGCCCTACATAAAGCGCCATCATCTTTACATCTTCATGGGCTTCTAATCTTCAAAGAGTCAACCCAGCTACATAAGGCCGGTTTACCTCCAGTAGTAATATCCCCAACAGAGCTCGTCGCCCCAAAGTTCAACCCATGGTCTGCCTGTCTGATCACCTTCGATCGCAGGGACCACCCCACTAGCATCCGTCATGGTGGACCCGCCGCACTGGTCCTAGACCCCACCATTGACGGATTTCACCTCACTCGAGTCCTTATGGACGGCGGCAGCAGCCTGAAGCTGCTTTATTAGGATACAGTGCGAAAAATGGGTATCGATCCCTCGAGAATCAAACCCAGCAAAACCACCTTTAAAGGCGTCATCCCAGGTGTAGAGGCCCATTGCACAGGCTCAATCACACGGGAAGTGGTCTTCGGATCACCGGATAACTTCCAAAGCGAAGAGTTAATCTTCAACATCGTCTCGTTTCGCAGTGGCTATCATGCACTGCTCGGACGGACAACATTTGCAAAATTCAATGCAGTGCCACATTACGCATACCTTAAGCTCAAGATGCCAGGACCTCGCGGGGTTATAACAGTAAATGGAAACACGAAACGCTCGCTCCGTACGGAAGAGCACACTGCGGCCCTTGCAGTAGAGGCACAAAGCAGCCTGTTCAGGCAGACCACTCATTCACTATCACAGCCCTCGGACACCTTCAAGCGAGTCCGGAACAAGCTGCAACAGGATCGCCTGGCACGATCAGAGCTCGCCTAGAAATCCGGCCCCCGTCCCAGTCCCAGTGAAGCGACAACCTCCACGCCGCGCGTACATAACTACGCATTGAAACATAGGCGGGGGCACAATCAGGACACGCCCCGCATTGTGGCTTAACCACACTAGGGGTTGTACACCTATGACATTCCTTTTCTATTTCAGGGCCTCACTCTTCGGAATCCCTCTCCGGCAGTATGATTGCCGGACACATTCCGGAAGCAACAACCAAGGCGGCAAGAAGCTAAGATGAACACGGGAACCGCCAGGTGGTCTCTAGTAATACTTGATATACCCGTTTTTCACTATTTATGCATAGCTTGCCCTAGGATAGGACATTTCGAATTGTCCTACTTTATGCTTATTGCACTACTTGTACCAGTACGCTTCGACGTATTATTCCAATAACAATGCATATCATTAATCTATCATTGCATTATTTAAGTTTTTCTCTTTTCTCTTATACGTCCATTTACGACAATCCTTACCCGCACGTTCGGGTACGGTCAGTACGACAGGGGCTCCCGTTTACACCACAATACGGTGCAGGAAGTCCGAACACTTTCGACGGTGTGGCACCCCGAACTTATAGCATTATATGCATCAGCTCCGAATCATGTCTTTGGTCAAATGTTGGGTCGCCCGGCTCCCATGCTTTGGTACCTTACGTTCCGCTATATCGGCTAAGGTAACGGTGGGGGAACTACTACAATTGTGTCCCAGTTCTTCCGGACGAGCACCTCAGTAGAGAAAGCCAAAAACTGACTGTCATGATAAGGCGAGAGACTGGTCGCTGTTCGAGAGGTCTCAAGTCCTTAAAGACTTTTTCCGCTTCGGGCGAGGAGTCGGCCTTGTCCGGCTTAGGCGTGTATAGCGCCCCAAATTCGGCCCTCCAATACCACGGGCTTCGCCAAAAATTTAAAATTATTGACTTCTATGGCTAAGTGAGAGTGATAAAGCATTATAGTCCGATTGTCTGGTTCATTGCACTGAACACCTCGTTGAAGGACCCAAAATTGGGGTAAAGAGTGTTCAGATTTACCCCAAACATCCCAGTACTAGTTACATGGGGGTAGAAGCCGACGACTGGCCAACTCTCAGATTTTATAAAAACAGCCGCACATAAAGTAATATTTTAAATTAAGAAAGCGTCGCATGGCGCAAAAGAACTCATTTCATATTACAGGAACACATGGGCATGTTCATTCAAAAATTACATCCTTGGCACACTCATCTGCCACTAAGCGGGAACCCTTCAGGACACTCTCATAGTAATTCTCGGGGCAGCGATGCTCCTTGCCCTCTAGCGGCCCCTCCTTCACCAACTTCACGGCGTCCAGCTTCGCCCAGTGCACCTTTGCCCGGGCAAAAGCCCTGCGTGCACCTTCGATGCAGATGGACCGCTTGATGGCTTCAAGCCGCGGGCAGGCTTCCACAAGCCGCCTTACCAGACCGATGTAGCTGCCGGACAGGGGCTCGCCAGGCCACATCCGGACTATAAGGCCCCTCATGGCCTGTTCGGCCGCCTTGTGGAGTTCGATCAACTGCTTCAGCTGGTCGCTCAAGGACACGGGGTGTTCGGTCCCAATATACTGAGACCAGAACAACTTCTCCACTGAGCTCCCTTCCTCAGCCCGGTAAAACTCCGCGGCATCCAGTACACTGCGGGGAAGATCTGCAAACGCTCCTGGAGAGCTCCGAACTCGGGTAAGAAAAAGGAAAGTCTCCTTCACATACTTGCTTTGCATATTGAATGCCTTACCCGCTGCTATCTTCTTCGCCGCGTCAATCTCCTGGAGGGCCTTATGGGCTTCGGCCTTGGCGCTCCAGACGTTTTCAAGCGCCTGCGCGAGCTCGGACTCTCCCGTCTTGGAGTCAAGCTCCAAGGACTCGTGCTTTTAGGTGAGAGCCTCGAGCTCTTGCTGCACCTCACCTACTCGGGCTTCTTGTTTCTCCCGTTCCAGGCGTTCTTTGGCCGCTTTGTCTTCGGCCTCGGACACCGCCTTCCTCAGGGTCTCCACCTCGGTCGTGGCCCTGACAAATTCATGATGATCCTATTACTTTACACCCAAACTTCTTTTTAACTATATAGACGGGGGTATATCTTACCTTTGCTCTCTTCGAGCTGCCCCTTGGTGAGGCCGAGCTCGTCCTCGGACCGCTTCAGGGCCTACTTCAGCGCAGAGACCTTCAGCGGCCAGCAGTGAAGCCTGCACATACACATAGACATACTCTAATTAGACTCCTGAGTTATTTGATCCTCTATTCGGCTTTTCTTCACGAACGCTGAACAAAGCATCAGGGGCTACTATCTATGCGGTAATATTTTCTTATATTTAGAATGCTTACCTCAAAGCCTGTTAGGAGGCTGGCGCAAGCTTCGGTCAGTCCGTTTTTGGTGGACTGAACCTTCTCGACCACCGCACTCATGATAGTGCGGTGCTCTTCTGCGATGGAAGCGCTACAAAGCGCTTCCAGCAGGGTGTCTGGTGCCTCTGGTTGGACAGAGGACACCAGCACGGATGGTTGGCCCACCTTAATGGGGGACCGCCTGCCAGAGTCCGGAACCATTGAAGGTTCCGGCACAGTGTCCGGCTGGGGCCCGAACTCGAAGCCCGTAGGAGCCTCGCTCCCTTGGTACCCAGGGTCCAGGAGGTCGCCATGAGGCGCCCCCAGGATTGCCTCCCCTTGGCTCGGTGCCTTTTGAGACAACACCTCGGCGTTGTCCGTAGGGCGAGGGGCGGAAGCCGTCGGAGGAGAATCGTTGTTCATATCCGACGAGTCCAAAGAGCCGCTCGACGAGGGTACGTCGAGATGAGCTCGGGACGGACTGCATAATCATGTTCGGCATGAGGAAAGGCAGTACAATAAAACATACCATGAAGCACTATGGTGTCCGGACACTTACGACTTCGCCAGGGGCTTGTCCCTGGGTAGCCACTCGTCGCCGCTGTCGGCGGCCGTCGTGGCACAGTCCGGAGGGAGGGTCTTTCCCTTCTTGGACCCTTCGGCCTCCCCAGATGGGTCGGCCTTCCTTTTCTTGTCTCCCCCGACTGGGGGGGGGAGATCTTTTCTCCTCCTCCTCGTTTCCATGGGAGGAGTGCGCGTCGGAGTCATCGGACGATGAGCCCAATGTAACCTTGCGCCGGAGACCCTTTCGGGTCCCCGTGGCCTTCTTCTTGGCCTTCTTTTCCGGCACCTCGTAAGGTGTCGGGGTCAGCATCTTCGTTAGAAGAGCGTATGTAGGATCTTCGGGCAGGGGGCTGGGCAATCAAGTTGCTCCGCTATCTCTATCTAGTCCTGTTAATGACATGAAAGCTTAGATCCAGCACATAACTAAACCAGGGCGAATAAATACCCTAAGAGATATAAAAGCCTACCAGATGGGCGCGACGCTTTGCGCTGAGTCCGCGGTCCTCGGTAAGGGAAGGAGGCATCTCGTCGCCCTTGAACAGCACCCTCCAGACGTCATCGTGTGTCGTGTCGTAGAGCTCTCGCAGCGTCTGGTGCTTGGCTGAGTCGAACTCCCACAAAACAAATGCCCGTCGTTGGCACAGAAGGATCCGGTGGAAGAGCATTACCTAGACCACGTTGACGAGCTTGATTTTCTTGTTCGTCATGTTCTGGATGCAGGTCTGGAGTCCGGTCAGCTCTACCGCAGAACCCCGGGACAGGCCCTTCTTTTTCCAGGAGGTGAGCCGCGTGGGGATTCCGGATCGAAATTTGGGGGCCGCCACCCAGTTGGAGTCGCGCGGCTTGGTGATGTAGAACCACCCCGATTGCCGCCCCTTTATGGTATCCACGCAGGTGCCCTCGAGCCAGGTGACATTAGGCATCTTTCCCACCATGGCGCCTCCGCACTCTGCTTGCTGGCCACCCACCACCTTCAGTTTGACATTGAAGGTTTTCAGCCATAGGCCAAAGTGGGGCTTGGTGCAGAGGAAGGCCTCGCACACGACGATAAACGCCGAGATGTTGAGGATGAAATTGGGGGCCAGATCATGAAAATCCAGCCCGTAGTAGAACATGAGCCCGCGGACAAACGGGTGGAGAGGAAATCCCAGTCCGCGGACGAAATGGGTAAGGAAAACTACCCTCTCATGGGGTTCGGGCGTGGGGACGATCGGCCCCGCATTTGGCAGCCGGTGCGCGATATCCGCGGCCAAGTATCCGGCTTCCCGTAACTTTTTGATGTTCTCCTCCGTGACGGAGGAGACCATCCACTTGCCTCCTGCTCCGGACATGATTGGAGTGGTTCGAGAAGAACGCGAGCTTGGGCGCTAGAGATCGAGTGTGCGGGAATGGGTAAGCAAGAAGGAAGAAGGCATGGGTGAAAAAAGTAAATCTTTGTCCCTTTATAAGGCGGAGGAGGCGATGAGTCTCCCCACTTACCTGGCAAAAATCACTTATTCCCCAGGCGCCATAATTGATGACGCGGTTGGGTTACCCACACCCATATTGATGAGAATCCCGTGATAAGGGGAACACGATCTCTGCTTTGACAAGACGTATCAAGAAAACCGCCTCGCGATATGTGTGGAGCTGGTTGAGAAAAGTGGTTCGAATAATAACCGGGCCATGGTGTGATGTCATGCTGTCAAAACGTGTCAGCAGATTAGATTTGTGGAAATATTATTCTCTCTACGGTGGTATGTGGAACTTATTTTGCAGGGTCGGACACTATCCTCATATTCAAACTCTTCCATGGTGTATTCGGAGGAGGAACCCGCCTTGCAATACCGAAGACAATACTGCGCCCCGGACTCATCGTCATTGAAGACTGGTTCATGGGCTACATAGGGAGTCCTGGATTAGGGGGTCTCCGGACAGCCGGACTATATCCTTTGGCCGGACTGTTAGACTATGAAGATACGAGATTGAAGACTTCGTCCCGTGTCCGGATGGGACTCTACTTGGCGTGGAAGGCAAGCTAGGCAATACGGATATGTATATCTCCTCCTTTGTAACCGACCTTGTGTAACCCTAGCCCCCTCCGGTGCCTATATAAACCGGAGGGTTTTAGTCCGTAGGACAACATACAATCATACCATAGGCTAGCTTTTAGGGTTTAGCCTCTCTGATCTCGTGGTAGGTCAACTCTTGTAATACTCATATCATCAAGAACAATCAAGTTGCCTCCTGTTACCATCCACCTTAGACGCACAGTTCGGGACCCCCTACCCGAGATCCGCCGGTTTTGACACCGACAGTCGCCCTCTACATCGACTGGTGCCGCCCGTTGGAGCTCCTCAGCTCTGCATCGCGAGATCGTTGTCGTCTTCTTCCTCTTCGGTCGACGGCGTCGTCGTCGATTCCGACGAAGCCTGCAGCTCCTAAGCCTCCCAACGGCCACCGTGTGCCTCCCAGTGAGCTCTTGCCTGAACCTCTCTCTTCCCTGCCTTTTTCCGCGCCTGTAGCCACCGTCCTCGAGCTCGCCTGAGCTCTCGCGTAAGCGTACGCGTACATGCACGCTGCTCTACTGCTGTTGTGCTGCTGCTGCTCCTCGTATTGCCGCTGCTCGGCTGCTGTTAGCTGTTGCTTGTTGCTACCCTTGCTGCACTGCCTCTAGCCGTTGCCACCGGCTACTGCTACTGCTGGCCATGGCCGAGCGGCCGTGCATGTGTGTGTGCGTGTTGTGCGTGTGTGCAGTGTGTGTGTGCGCTGAGTGTGTGGCCGCGCCCACCTACGGCCTCGCCCGCCTTCGACCGGCCTCGCCGCGCCGCCGCTGCCGCTCCCTGGTACTGCTCTACCCGCTGCACTCTTTGCAACTAATACACTGATTAGCCCTCTTGACAGCCCCTGAATAGCAACTAAACAAAAGTTAATATGAGTAAAATTCATGTGGGCAGGAAGTACACTTGACAAACTTCACTTTACCCCACTGAACCAAATCCATTTGATGCGCGGATTAAATCCTATAAAATTCACAAAATGCTAAGTTCTGTTAGCTGAAAACTGAAAACAGCTTTATATTCATAGTTACTTTAGAGTTGTTGATGTTCAAGCAAATGAACTCTAATATGGAGGAAAGTGTTACTAACAGGTAGATCGTGGAAAATGCTCACAATATATAAGGCACAAAATCATAGGACATACAGAACAATAGCTTTAGCCTCCGGACTAAGTGATGTTTAAAAATAAGCAATTCTCAGACTTAGTAGAATTTCAGAGGGTTACCGGATATTGCTTAAACATCGGAAATTCATAGTAACTCATCCGTAGCTCGGATGAAAATAATTTATATATGAAAGTTGCTCAGAAAAACGTGACAAATCTGAATATGCGGTCTCTTTACCTGTCAAATGCCTCTAACTAGCTGAACATGGAACATTCCCCCTCCGGTCATCTGTCTGACATAGGTTCGGAACCGGGAAAACATTCCCGGATGAATTCTGTAAGTGCATCTAGTGCCACCCCTAGTTGGTTTTGGAGTATTGACGATAAACCTAGTTGAGGGACTAATGTATTTGTGAGAATTGCAGGATAACACAGGTAGAAGTCCCTCATTGATTCGGTTTTCCTACCAGAGATGACCCCTAAAAATGTATGAAGACATTGAAGTCAAAGGTGGTATGTGAAGACATTCACATTGAAGACTATGACAAGAGAAGACATCGCGTGAAGACTATGGAGCGCGAAGACTTAGCAGTTTCGTCGTTCTGTGTTTTTTCTTTGTTGAGTCATAGGAACCACCGTACTGTTAAGTAGGGTCCAAGAGAACCAGTCAGAATGACTGAAGTGATGCTTAACCAAAATCCTATGTCTTCGAGTGAAGACTATGAGAGCAAATCTTGTCCAGAGTTGGATAAGTCATCTTTGCTTGTAGCCCAAGTAAAGTTGCCATGTGTGTTTGAAATCTGACCGTTGGAACACGTGTCAGTTCCTTAGTGACCCAGGGTCATTTCAGACAAATCAGGTCGGGTTGCCTAGTGGCTATAAATAGCCCACCCCCTACAACCATAAACGGTTGGCTGCTCAGAGTTAGAGTACAGCTTTTGTCGTTTGAGAGCAACCACCTCAAAGCCTTTGAGAGAGAATTCCTTGCGAGGATAAAGCCCTAAACACCTAGAGCCAAAGAGTGTTAGGCATCACTTAAGTCTTCCTGTCTGTGTGATCTCAAGACTTATTACACTTGAGGACTGTGAGTCCTCCAGCCGGTTAGGCATCGCGTTCTGAGCATCCAAGAGTAATTGTGGATCGCCGATGAACGAAGTCTGTGAAGGTTTGGAAGTCTACCTTGAAGACTTACCAGAGTGATTGGGCGAGGACTGGGTGTCCTTAGCTCAAGGGGAATCAGGTGAAGACGAGGTCTTCTGAGTTGAATCTCAGCCTCCCTAACCAGACATACAGTTGTCACAGCAACTGGAACTGGTCCAACAAATCATTGTCTTCGACGAGTCACTGGTTTCATCCTTCCCTACCCTTTATTTACTGTTGGTCCTTGTGAAGTCATTGTATGATTGCATTATCTTCTGTCTTCACTGAGTGACTGCTTGTTCTGATTGGCTTCACAATATCTTCCTACTTGATCCATACTACCTAGCTGCTATTAGTCATTGCGCTTTCACTTCATTGAATACTTGACTATGGTTTGCCTAGTGCAGTCTACCTTCCGCTGCATGGTAATAGGTTTATTTCTATCGGTTATCTTTCACACTTCCATGTTTTGAAGACTTTCATAAAAATCGCCTATTCACCCCCCCTCTAGTCGATCACTAGCACTTTCAATTGGTATCAGAGCAAGGTACTCCCTTGTTCTGTGTGATTAGGTTTAACCACCTGGAGTTTTAGCTATGCCGACTGCAGGGATAATTAAGGTCTCCGCTGCTTGCCCCGTCTTCGATGGAACTGAATATCCCTACTAGAAGAATAAGATGCGCATGCATCTTGAAGCCATTGATGTCGACCTATGGTATGTCGTCAAGAATGGCGTTCCCAAGGCTGGTGAAGGTGTCAACGCTGCTGATGTCAAGAAGTTCGTTCAACTGGACTCCACTGCCAAGAACATCATCTATGGCCATCTGACCAAAGGACAGTATGGCCGCGTGAGTGCTTTGGAAACATCTAAGCTAGTCTAGGACTGGCTCTCCAAGGTCAATGAAGGCGTCTCAACCTAGAGAGATCAGAGAATCAGTGTCCTTCGCGACCTCTTCAACCGCTTCAAGAGAAATGACCAGCTCATGTTTGATCGACTCACTGACATCACTAATGAGCTTCAAGCTCTCGGCGCCACTGAGATCACCAAGCATGAAGTCGTCAAGACACTCCTGAGATCACTTGACAACTCATTTGACACCCTAGCCCTGATGATTCAAGAACGTCCTGATTTCAAGACACTCGATCCGTCTGACATATTTGAGAGGCTCAACACACATGACTTTTAGCTTTCTGAGAAAAGAGACATCTACGGTCCTAACTATGGGCGAACTCGTGCCTTGAAGGCAAAAGTTGTCTCCTCATCTGAAGAAGAATCTGACAGCAGTTCTGATGATCCTGAAGACATTGGAAAGGAGCATGCTATGCATGTGAAGAAGTTCCAAAAATTCACCAAGAAGAAAGGCTTCAGAAAGTCTTCACAATCAATCTCAAGAAATGATGAAGCTTCTGCTCATGACTACAAGAAGAGAACATGCCACAAGTGCAAGAAACCTGGCCACTACATCTCTGAGTGTCCGCAGTGGGACAATGAGAACAACAAGAAGAAGAAGAGCAAGGAATATGACTCTGACGTCAAGAAGAAGAAGAAATGCTCAAAGTCTTCTTCCAAGTCTTCCTCAAAGTCTTCATCACACAAGAAGAGCTCATCTGGCAAGGCACGTGCGTTTGTTGGCAAGGAAATGGATTCAGAGGAGGAGGCCGCTTCTGAGGAGGCAGAGGTGGAGTCTGAGGAGGAGTCCGATTCTGGCGTTGCGAGTCTGGCTACAGCATGCGTTGCCAAGTCCATCTTTAACACTGAAGACAATGACTTCATCACCGATACCGATGCAAATGACAAGGACTATTCCGCTCCTACCTACTGCTTCATGGCACGCGGTGCGAAGGTAAACACACGCACTGCTCACTATCAAACTTCTAGTGAAGATGACTCTGATTGTGGTTCCAAACCCAGCTACAAAACACTTGCTAAACTTGCAACTGAACAACAGAAAGCTATGGAACATATTCAAAAACTGTTAGACAAAAGCGATGATCTGTTAGATGCTAAAATGACTCGATCTCAGTCCTTAATTGAAAACATAAAAAATCTTCACATTAAGTATGAGGAACTTGAAAGTCGTCATGAAACGCTCTCAACAACTCATGAAAAGCTTTCCTATGATTATCTTCAAAGGAAGCAAGATCTTGAGAAATTGAGAGCGGCTCATGAAGATCTTCAAAAGGAAAACGAGTCACTTCGCGCCGAACAGATCAGTTCCGCTCAGGAAGGATTTGAACCACCATGTCTTAAATGCATTGAGCATGACAACGCTACTTCTGTTGTTGAGTGTTCTACTGCTGCTACTGTTGCAATATCTTCAACTGTTGATGTGGTAACTAACCCCTCTGCTGAGGATACCACTGCTATTACTGATGAGAATGCTAGGTTGAAGACATTGCTTGAAACAGGGATGTATAAAAGTCTCAAAGGGCATCAGACACTATGTGATGTCCTCAAAAGGCAGATCCTGAACCGAAACCTTAGGAAAGAGGGTGTTGGGTTCGAAAGGAAAATGAATGCTGATGGCTCTTACTGGAAACCTGAGCAGTACCCCAAAACCACATGGGTTGCTGCAAAGGAACCTTCAGCAGATCCATCCACCCTATCTGGCTTCACTTGTGCTAATCCCATTGTTATTGATGAATCCTTGGATGCAAACTATAAACTGTTTAAGAATCAGAATGATGAAGTGTTTGCTAGGTATATTGGTACTAACTGCAGGAATGGACCGCCTATGAAGAAGATCTGGGTGTCGAAAAGGTGTTTGGAGAATCTTCCTATGAATGTCATCATGACACCACAGGTGAAGAAGACAAACCCCACACCACAGGCTTCATACGGTCCAAAGGCTTCATACAGACAGAGGACTCACCTGAGTCGCACTAACACAAATGTTTTGCAGGGAAACCATACTCAGGCCTGTGAATATGAGCGTGTTTCATCAAACCGCCATGTTCATAAGACCAAGAACTATTCTGCTTATTCTTATGAGTACTATTGTCCACCTGCAAGACTTTTTGCTAGGGCTCCAAAGCCAAAGTTCTCATATGCTGCACTTAGACTCATTGCTTCGAAGCCACCCTTGAAGATGTGGGTGGCTAAGAAAGCTTAACTCTCTTTTGCAGGGAAAGGTCTCCAACCGAAAACCAAAATCATCTGACGCTATTGCTGGGGACCTTAAACATCTTGTAGGGCGCAAGATCAAATGCCCAAATGGTCTTATTATGTACTTTGTTCCTGAATCGCTTGTTACTCGCCCTATCAGTCCAAATCTCGATCTAAGCTTTCATAATCCACTGGTTCATCAAATGTTTTTGCTTCACAATTCTCTTCGTGAAGCCTATCCCCCTAACTGCATTGTAGGGTACGACACCAACTGCTTCAGAATGGATTATTGATAGTGGGTGTACCAATCACATGACTGGAAAGCGAAGCCTTCTTATGGACTCAACACTACGTCCATCTGACAAAGTCACATCACATTTGCTGACACTGGTAAAAGCAAGGTATTGGGTCTAGGTAGAGTTGCAATCTCAAAGGATCAACACATGGATAAAGTCATGCTTGTTGAATCCCTTGGTTTCAACTTAATGTCTGTTTCAATGCTTTGCGATTTAAACATGATTGTGATGTTTGGAAAATATCATTGCCTTGTACTAATGGAATCTGACAAGTCTCTAGTGTTTGAAGGGTATCGGAAAGATGATTTGTACATGGTAGATTTCTCAGCAGGACCACAACTTGCCGTATGTCTTCTAGCAAAAGCTTCTGAATGCTGGCTCTGGCATCGGAGGCTAGGACATGCTGGCATGAGGAACCTCCACACCCTTGCAAGGAAGAAGCATGTCATAGACATCGAGGGCGTCAAGTTCAAGAAGGATCACTTATGCGGTGCCTATGAAGCAGGAAAGATGATGAGGGCCAAGCATCCCTCGGAAACAATCATGACAACGACTCAACCCTTCGAACTGCTCCACATGGATCTTTTCGGTCCCACTCATTACTCAACTCTTACTACTACTGCCTGTCTCTATGGCTTTGTCATTGTTGATGATTATTCAAGATATACTTGGGTGCATATAATCCTCTACAAGACTGAAGTGCAGGATGTCTTCAGACGCTTCGCCAATCGAGCCATGAACAACTATGGCGTCAAGATCAAGCACATCAAAAGTGATAACGGCACTGAATTCAAGAACACTGGTCTAGACACTTATCTTGATACTTTGGGCATTACACATGAATTCTCAGCTCCGTACACACCACAGCAGAATGGCGTCATGGAACGCAAGAATGGAACACTTATTGAGATGGCCCGGACGATGCTTGATGAATACAAGACTCCAAGAAAGTTCTGGCCTGAAGCCATTGATACTGCATGCCATATCATCAACCGTGTTTATCTTCACAAGCTTCTGAACAAGACATCCTATGAGCTCCTTACTGGCAAGAAGCCAAATGTCAGTTACTTCAGAGTGTTTGGTGCCAGGTGCTGGATCAAGGATCCAAATCACACTTCAAAATTTGCACCAAAAGCACATGAAGGTTTTATGCTTGAATATGGAAAGGATTCGCACTCCTATAGAGTCTTCAACCTCTTTCATTATAAAGTGGTTGAAACAGTGGATGTGCGGTTCGATGAGACTAACGGCTCACAAAGAGAGCACCTGCCAAATGTGCTAGATGAAGTTCCATCCAGTGAATCAATCAAACTTATGGGAACTCGAGAAATCATACCTTCTGAAGCTCAGCCTGAAGAGGAACTTATCATCTCCGCACCTGATCAACCTGAAGACAATGATCAACCTGAAGACAATGCTCAGCCTGAAGACAATCCTTCTAATGATGACAATGATCAGCAAGAGAAAAATCTTCGTCCTGTACATCCTTGTATCGCAAATGAAGTACAAATTGAGAGAATAATTGATAGCATCAATGCACCGGGTCCACTCACTCGTTCAAGGGCAACACAACTAGCAAATTTCTGTGGGCACTTCGCATTTTTCTCAATATCTGAACCCAAGAAAGTTGAAGAAGCCTTCTTGGAACCTGAATGGATTCAAGCTATGCAAGAAAAGCTTCAAAAGTTTGAGCTGAATAATGTATGGGAACTGGTTAAGCGTTCTGATCCTCGCAAGCACAATATAATAGGCACCAAATGGATATATTGCAACAAGCAAGATGAGCATGGTCAAGTTGTTAGAAACAAAGCTTGTCTCGTTGCTCAAGGGTACACTCAAGTTGAAGGGATTGACTTCGATAAAACATTTGCTCCTGTGGCTAGACTTGAAGCCATACGCATACTGCTGGCCTATGCAAATCATCATAACATTCTTCTATATCAAATGGATGTGAAGAGCGCCTTTCTCAATGGCAAGATTGAAGAAGAAGTGTATGCTGCACAACCGCCTGGCTTTGAAGATCCAAAACATCCTGACATGGTGTACAAGCTCAACAAGGCACTGTACGGCCTCAAACAAGCCCCTCGGGCTTGGTATGACACACTCAAATACTTCCTGAAGAGCAAAGGCTTCAAACCTGGTTCCCTCGATCCCACTCTCTTCACGAAGACATATGATGGTGAACTGTTTGTGTGCCAAATATATGTGGATGACATTATCTTCGGCTGCACCAATCAGAAATACACTGACGAATTTGGATATATGATGCAAGAGCAATATCAGATGTCCATGATGGGTGAGCTGAAGTTCTTCCTTGGTCTTCAAATTCGTCAGCAACGCAATGGCATCTTCATATCTCAAGAGAAGTATCTCAAAGATTGCCTGAAGAAATTTGGGATGCAAGACTGCAAAGGCTTCACGACTCTAATGCCAGCCAAACATCATCTAGGTCCCGACAACAATGGTAAAGAGTTCGATCAAAAGGTATACCGCTCCATGATTGGTTCTTTACTTTATCTATGTGCATCTAGGCCAGATATTATGCTTAGTGTTTGCATGTGTGCTCGATTCCAAGCGGCACCAAAGGAATCACATCACTTAGCTGTGAAGCGAATTCTTTGATATTTGGCTCACACCCCAACATTAGGATTATGGTATCCAAAGGGCTCAGAGTTTGATCTGGTTGGATTCTCGGATGCTGATTATGCTGGTGACAAGGTGGATCGCAAGTCTACATCAGGCACATGTCATTTTCTGGGACGATCACTTGTATGTTGGTCTTCAAAGAAACAGAACTGTGTATCTCTCTCCACTGCTGAATCTGAATACATTACTGCTGGATCTTGCTGCGCTCAGCTTCTATGGATGAAGCAAACACTCAAAGACTATGGCATTCATCTGAAGCAAGTGCCACTCTACTACGACAACAAAAGCGCCATCAAGATTGCCAACAACCCAGTTCAGCAATCAAAGACAAAGCACATTGAAATTCGTCATCACTTTCTCAGAGATCATGTTGTGAAGGAAGATATTGATATCATACACGTCAACACTGAAGAGCAATTGGCAGATATCTTCACCAAGCCCTTGGATGAGAAGAGGTTTTGCAAGTTACGGTGTGAGCTAAATATCTTGGAATCCTCAAATGTCCTGTGAACAGGCACACATCCTAACACTTATGCATATTGATGACTTAGATGTGCAACACACGAAGTGAAGTATATCTTCAATCAATGAAGACTTACATTCTAAGTGTGAATACATTAATGTGGAATTTGACTTCAGAGCGCCACGATAATTGTGCGTCATGTCTGGGTCTAATACTTCCTATACAGTGGGTAACGCCACCACCAAATTTTTCTGTTTGAAGTGATTCACTCATGGCGTTACATTTGATATGTCTTCGCATTTGGTTTGTCTTCATGATTATCTTCACTGTGTTGATGTGATTGTCTTTCTCATATATATATATATATATATATATATATATATATACTAGTGTTCTGTCCTCTACAGCATTCACTTATAGCTACGTCTTCCTTGTTGAATCTTTTGAACTAAGTGAATGTGATCGGACCCTAATCTCTCTATGCTTTCTATCTCAAACTCTATATGTCCAAATCATATGCATTCTATTGAAACTGTCGAATGTCTTCTCTGCGTCCTAGTCAGCAGAAGATACAGAGACAAACATTAAGTCCGTTTTCAATGCTCATTCATTCACCTGAAATCCGGAGAAGTGGGAACGACCACCCGACAATCCAGGTGTGCGTGGGAACGTGGGACAACTCCAAGTATGTTGCATGTTTGCCACGTGTTCCTCGGATGTGAACCGCCAGGGGCACCTGCGTAATTGTGCTATGCCGCACACTTCCTTATAAATACATGTCCCCTATGGTCAAGAAAACCTTCTTCCACCTCTCCACCTCGTCAAACCCTAGCGTCCCCGCTAGCTCTCGATGACGCCGGCGACGAAGCACTTAGCTGCCGCGACTTCTCCGACGCTGTCCTCACGCCGGCCGCGGACATCGTCTTCTCCGCTGCCGCCGTAGGTGTTCTCCGTCGCCAAGATAGGGCACGGTGGATTGAACTGCTCGGTCTCCTACTCTTCCCATCTAGCAGTTCTTCGCGTGGTAAATATAACTCTATTTTTACCATCTTTTTGATCCTCAAAGATTCATCCTGTTTGCCAAAATAAGTTTCTGCCTATACAATGTTAGATCTACCATGGCTGCATCTCACACTGCCTAGAATGTTCACTTAAGCTTCATATCTAGTTAGATTCCTCACTTGTACTTATTCGTGGATTCATACAAATCTGGAACCAACTCTCAACATATAAGTGAATGTCTTCGCACGATGAGGTCAATGTCTCCTAAACTGATTTATCTTCAAAAATCTTCTTAATGCATATGACCTCTTCCCTTTCCCTCCATCTCTAATGCTGTCACAGGTACATGTCCATGGGAGAATCCCTTGGTTCTCATAGTCTGCATTCGTTTGCAGAATTCTTACAGCATCACATTAACTCTCCCGAAGCCAGTTCCTGTTTGTCTAGCAAGCGAAAGCCTTTGAAGCCTTTGAACGTGGTGAAGCCATTCAGTTTGAAGTTCATGGCTGCAGAGAAATCAGTAAGGAAGGGTGGCAGACAGCGTCGTGGGGGAATGTCAAGAGATTTGCTTGATGACCTCTCAGAGCTTTACAAGACAGATCCTGAAGAGGATTACAATCAGCGCAAGACCCGAATCCAATGGATTCGAAGATATTGGGCAGAACAATGGTTCAAGTACAGGTTTGTGACCCAGGAATATGCTGAGAAAAATGCCATCAAACCACCATGGGGAGACATCCTATACAAAAATCTTCAACCCAGGTCCAGAGATGAAGCCATTGAACAAGGCTTCTATCCCTGCATGGTCCGTGGACCACAACCTGCGGATGCACACCCCTCGTCATTGCTATGGTGTCGTGACGACAATCTGTTCAAGCACAACTTCCAGTTTGCCAAGAATTCGGCCAAGCAAAACAAGAAGTCATGGGGACTTAACTTCAACCCTGGCCCTTCTGCTCCCCGTGCCGATGGCACCCGCGAAGCTGAACCCAATCTTGTTGGGCCCTTCTACAACCTGGAAGGTCTCATCACTCATATCAAGGTTCAAGGGACAGCCGTGGATGAGCCTGCAGATGACGCTGAATCTGATGAAGCGCCTGCACCGCCGAAGCCAAAGAAGCTGAAGAAGCCTAAAGCTTCAAAGCCCGCCTCAGCACCAAAAATCTCACGGGCGAAGCCACTGGCTACTGCACCTCCTGAAGACAGTGTGTAGCCTGAAGATTTGTCACGCATCTCCAAGCCCTAGAAAGTAAAGATGCCTTTGCAACACACCAGCCAAGAACTGACTGCTACTGCTATTCTATGCAACGACGCCATTGATCTGTCCAGCGATGAAGATCTTGCAGATGACGCTCTTGAGCAACTGATCAAGAGCAAAGAAGAAGCAGAAATCTTCAATGATTTGCCTCTCTTTGATGTGACAATCATCCATAACTTCATTGATGAGTGGTTTGACGCGCCCAACCTCAGCTTTGAAGGTCTGCAACTTCCAATTGGCCTCAGTGTCGCCTTCACTGGCGCCATTGCTTCTGAGCTAACTCTAGCTCAGTGCATCGTTGAACTGAAGCAAAAGATAGACTATGAGAAAGCTCAGTTCAAGAAGCACATGGCCAAGCTCAGCGTGCAAGATGTCAAAAACTTCCAGATCATGCTGCACGAGCTCAAGGAAGCCTTTCTCAAGAAGCGTGAAGAAGCTAAAGGCTCCCGTGAGCGCATGAAGAGCCTGACAGACAAGTGTGTGCAAGCCTACAATGAGGCTGAGAAGCGCAAGGCTCTTGGTCGTACTGACATCGATCCCAGGATGGCTGCAAAGAAGAAGAAGAAGCCACCTATGGCCGAACCCGAAGCACCAAGGCAGGAAGCACATCCCATTGTCTTCCCAGCCAGCATGACTGGCTCGAAGCCAAAGGTCAAGTCAACCGCTTCAGAACTGAAGAAGACGAGGACTGCTGAGGCTGAAGCCAGAAAGAGGAAACATCCTGAAGCCTCTGATGCTGCTCCCTCCAAGAAGAAGCGCAAAACTAAGAAGGATCAGGCTGCTCCCACAAAGCCCTTAATTGTTGAACCTATCTCAATGGTTCGCCCTGCATCTGCACACCAAGAGCTGTAAGTGCATCAAGTGCCACCCCTAGTTGGTTTTGGAGTATTGACGACAAACCTAGTTGAGGGACTAATGTGTTTGTGAGAATTGCAGGATAACACAGGTAGAAGTCCCTCATTGATTCGGTTTTACTACCATAGATGACCCCTAAAAATGTATGAAGACATTGAAGTCAAAGGTGGTATATGAAGATATTCACATTGAAGACTATGACAAGAGAAGACACTATATGAAGCCTATGGAGCTCGAAGACTTAGATCTTTCGTAGTTCTTTTTCTTTTGTGTTGAGTCATAGGAACCACCGTACTGTTAAGTGGGGTCCAAGAGAACCAGTCAGAATGACTGAAGTGATGCCTAAACCAAAAAAAACCTATGTCTTCGAGTGAAGACTATGAGAGCGAATCTTGTCCAGAGTCGGACAAGTCAGCTTTGCTTGTAGCCCAAGTAAAGTTGCCGTGTGAGTTTGAAATCTGACCGTTGGAACACGTGTCAGTTCCTTAGTGACCCAGGGTCATTTCGGACAAATCAGGTCGGGTTGCCAAGTGGCTATAAATAGCCCACCCCCTACGACCATAAACAGTTGGCTGCTTAGATTGAAAGCACGACTTTTGTCGTTTGAGAGCAACCCACCTCGAAGCCTTTGAGAGAGAATTCCTTGCGAGGATAAAGCCCTAACCACCAGAGCCAGAGAGAATTGGGCACCACTTAAGTCTTCTTGTCTGTGTGATCTGAAGACTTATTACACTTGAGGACTGCGCATCCTCCAGCCGGTTAGGCGTCGCGTTCTGAGCATCCAAGAGACATTGTGGATTGCCGGTGAACAAAGTCTATGAAGGTTTGGGAGTCTACCTTGAAGACTTACCAGAGTGATTGGGCGAGGTCTATGTGACCTTAGCTCAAGGAGAATATGGTGAGGACTGGGTGTCCTGAGCTGCGTGTTCAGGACTGGGTGTCCGGGACTGTGTGTCCTAAGGTTTACATACCTAGCCGCTCCAACCAGACGTACAGTTGTCACAGCAACTGGAACTGGTTCAACAAATCATTGTCTTCAACGAGTCACTGGTTTCATCTTCACTTCACTTTACTTACTGTTACACCTTGTGAAGTCATTGTATGTTTGCTCTATCATTTGTCTTCACTGAGTGACTGCGTGTTCTATTTGGCTTCACAATATCTTCCTACCTGATCCTTACTACCTAGCTGCTATTAGTCTTTGTGATTTCACTTCATTGAATACTTGACTATGGTTTGCCTAGTGTAGTCTACCTTCCGCTGCATGGTAATAGGTTTAATTTTATCGTTTGTCTTCAAAACTTCTATGTTCTGAAGACTTTCATAAAAATCGCCTATTCACCCCCCTCTAGTCGATATAACGCACTTTCAATTGGTATCAGAGCAAGGTGCTCCCTTGTTCTGTGTGATTCGGTTTAACCACCTGGAGTTTTAGCTATGTCGACTGCAGGGATAATTAAAGTCTCCGCTGCGTGCCCCGTCTTCGATGGAACTGAATATCCCTACTGGAAGAATAAGATGCGCATGCATCTTGAAGCCATTGATGTCGACCTATGGTATGTCGTCGAGAACGGTGTTCCCAAGGCTGGAGAAGGTGTCACTGCTGCTGATGTCAAGAAATTCGTTCAACTGGACTCTACTGCCAAGAATATCATCTGTGGTCATCTGACCAAATGACAGTATGGCCATGTGAGTGCTTTGAAGACATCCAAGCTGGTCTGGGACTGGCTCTCCAAGGTCAATGAAGGCATCTCAACCTAGAGAGATCAGAGAATCAGTGTCCTTCGCAATCTCTTCGACCGCTTCAAGCGAAATGACAATGAGAATGTCCAGCACACATTTGACCGACTCACTGACATCACAAATGAGCTTTAAGCCCTCGGCGCCACTGAGATTACCAAACACGAAGTCGTCAAGACGCTGTTGAGATCACTTGATAGTTTGTTTGACATCCTGGCCCTGATGATTCAAGAACGTCCTGATTTCAAGACACTCGATCCGTCTAACATACTTGAGAGGCTCAACACACATGAGTTTCAGCTTTCAGAGAAAAGAGATATCTACGGTCCAAACTATGGGCGAACTCGTGCCTTGAAGGCAAAATCTGTCTCCTCATCTGAAGAAGAATCTGACAGCAGTTCTGATGATCCTGAAGACATTGGAAGGGAACTTGCTATGCTTGTCAAGAAGTTCCAAAAATTCACCAAGAAGAAAGGCTTCAGAAAGTCTTCCCGATCAAGTTCAAGGAATGATGAAGCTCCTGCTCATGACTACAAGAAGAAAACATGTCACAAGTGCAAGAAACTTGGCCACTTCATCTCTGAGTGTCCACAGTGGGACAATGAGAACAAAAAGAAGAAGAAGAGCAAGGAATATGAATCTGACGACAAGAAGAAGAAGAAGAAATACTCAAAGTCTTCTTCCAAGTCTTCCTCAAAGTCTTCATCACACAAGAAGAGCTCATCTGGCAAGGCACGTGCGTTTGTTGGCAAGGAAATGGATTCAGAGGAGGAGTCTGCTTCTGAGGAGGCGGAGGTGGAGTCTGAGGAGGAATCCGACTCAGGCGTCGCAAGTCTGGCTACAACATACGTTGCCAAGTCCATCTTCAACACTGAAGACAATGACTTCATCACCGACACCGATGCAAATGACAAGGACTACTCCGCTGCTACCTACTGCTTCATGGCACGCGGTGCCAAGGTAAACACACGCACTACTCACTATCAAACATCTAGTGACAATGACTCTGATTGTGGTTCAAAACCTAGCTACAAAACACTTGCTAAAATTGCAACTGAACAACAGAAAGCTATGGAACATATTCAAAAACTGTTAGACAGAAGTGATGATCTGTTAGGTGCTGAAATGACTCGATCTGAATCCTTAATTGAAGACATAAAAAATCTTCACGTTAAGTATCAGAAACTTGAAAGTCGTCATGAAACTCTCTCAACAACTCATGAAAAGCTTTCTTATGATTATCTTCAAAGGAAGCAAGATCTTGAGAAATTGAGAGCGGTTCATGAAGATCTTCAAACGGAAAACGAGTCACTTCGCGCCAAACAGATCAGTCCCGCTCAGGAAGGATTTGAACCACCATGTCTTAAATGCATTGAGCGTGATAATGCTACTTCTGTTGCTGAATGTTCTACTGCTACTGCTGTTGCAATATCTTCAACTGTTGATGTGGTAACTAACCCCTCTGCTGAGGATACCACTGCTATTGCTGATGAGAATGCTAGGTTGAAGACATTGCTTGAAACAGGGATGTACAAAAGTCTTAAAGGGCATCAGACGCTATGTGATGTCCTGAAAAAGCAGATTCTGAACCGAAACCCTAGGAAAGAGGGTGTAGGGTTCGTAAGGAAAATGAATGCAGATGGCTCTTACTGGAAACCTGAGCAGTACCCCAAAACCATGTAGGTTGCTGCAAAGGAACCTTCAGCAGATCCATCCAATCTATCTGGCTTCACTTGTGCTAACCCCATTATCATTGATGAATCCTTTGATGCAAACTATATACTGTTTAAGAATCAGAATGGTGAAGTGTTTGCCAGGTACATCGGTACTAACTGCAGGAATGGACCGCCTATGAAGAAGATCTGGGTTCCGAAAAGGTGTCTGGAGAGTCTTCCTGTGAATGTCATCATGACACCTCACGTGAAGAAGACAAACCTCAGACCAAAGGCTTCATACGGTCCAAAGGCTTCATACAGACAGAGGACTCACCTGAGTCGCACTAACGCAAATGTTTTGCAGGGAAACCATACTCAGGCATATGAATATGAGAGCGGTTCATCAAACTGCCATGTTCATAAGACCAAGAACTATTCTGCTTATTCTTATGAGTACTATTGTCCGCCTACAAGACTGTTTGCTAAGGCTTCAAAGCCAAAATTCTCAGATGCTGCACTTAGACTTATTGCTTCTAAGCCGCCCTTGATGTGGGTGGCTAAGAAAGCTTAACTCTCTTTTGCAGGGAAAGGTCTCCAGCAGAAAAACAAAATCGTCTGACGCTATTGCTGGGGACCTTAAACATCTTCTAGGGCGCAAGATCAAATGCCCAAATGGTCTTACTATGTACTTCATACCTGAATCGCTTGCTACTCTCCCTATTACTCCTAACCTGGATCTAAACTTTCATAACCCACTGGTTCGTCAAATGTTTTTGCTTCACAATGCTCTTGGTGAAACCTATCCCCCTAACTGCACTGTAGGGTACGACACCAGCGTCTTCAGAATGGATTATTGACAGTGGGTGTACAAATCACATGACTGGCAAAAGAAGTTTTCTGATGGACTCAACCTTACATCCATCCGACAAGAGCCACATCACATTTGCTGACACTGGTAAAAGTAAGGTATTGGGTCTAGGTAGAGTTGCAATCTCAAGGGATCAACACATCGATAAAGTCATGCTTGTTGAATCCCTTGGCTTCAACTTAATGTCTGTCTCAATGCTTTGCGATTTGAACATGATCGTAATGTTTGGAAAATATCGTTGCCTTGTACTAATGGAATCTGACAAGTCTCTAGTGTTTGAAGGGTATCGAAAAGATGATTTGTACGTGGTAGATTTCTCAGCAGGGCCATAGCTTGCAGTATGTCTTCTAGCAAAGGTTTCAGAATGCTGGCTCTGGCATCGGAGGCTTGGACATGCTGGCATGAGGAACCTTCACACCCTTGCGAAGAAGAAGCATGTCATAGGCATCGAGGGCGTCAAGTTCAAGAAAGACCACTTATGCGGTGCCTGTGAAGTAGGGAAGATGACGAGGGCCAAACATCCCTCGAAGACAATCATGACCACTACTCGACCCTTCGAACTGCTTCACATGGATCTCTTTGGTCTCACTCACTACTCAACTTTTACTACTACTGCTTGCCTCTATGGCTTCATTATTGTTGATGATTATTCTAGATATACTTGGGTGCACATAATTCTTTACAAGACTGAAGTGCAGGATGTCTTTAGACGCTTCGCCAATCGAGCTATGAACAATTTTGGTGCCAAGATAAAGCACATCAGAAGTGACAATGGCACTGAATTCAAGAACAATGGCCTTGATACATATCTTGATACATTGGGCATCACACATGAATTCTCAGCCCCGTACACGCCACAGCAGAATGGCATCGTCGAACGCAAGAACAGAACACTAATTGAGATGGCCAGAACGATGCTAGATGAATACAAGACACCAAGAAAATTCTGGCCCGAAGCCATTGATACCGCATGCCATACAATCAATCATGTTTATCTTCACAAGCTACTGAACAAGACATCTTATGAGCTCCTTACTGGCAAGAAGCCAAATGTCAGTTACTTCAGAGTATTTGGCGCAAGGTGCTGGATCAAGGACCCACATCACACCTCAAAATTTGCACTAAAAGCACATGAGGGTTTTATGCTTGGATATGGAAAGGATTCGCACTCCTACAGAGTCTTCAATCTTTTTCATTACAAAGTGGTTGAAACAGTGGATGTGCGGTTCAATGAGACCAAGGGTTCACAAAGAGAGCAGCTGCCAAATGTGCTAGATGAAGTTCCATCTAGTGAATCAATCGAGCTAATGGGAACTGGAGAAATTATACCTTCTGAAGCTCATCCTGAAGAAGAACTTATCATTTCAGCACCTGATCAACATGAAGACAATGCTCAGCCTGAAGACATTCCTTCCAACAACGACAATGAACAGCAAGAGCAAAGTCTTCATCCTGTACATCCTCGCGTTGCCAATGAAGTGCAGATTGAAAGAATAATTGATAGCATCAATGCACCTGGTCCACTCACTCGTTCAAGGGCAACTCAGCTAGCAAATTTCTGTGGGCACTTCGCATTCGTCTCAATAGCAGAACCCAAGAAAGTTGAAGAAGCCTTCATGGAACCTGAATGGATTCAAGCTATGCAAGAAGAGCTTCAACAGTTTAAGCTGAATAATGTTTGGGAACTGGTTAAGCGTCCTGATCCACGGAAGCACAATATAATAGGCACCAAATGGATATACCGCAACAAGCAAGATGAGCATGGTCAAGTTGTCAGAAACAAAGCTCGTCTCGTTGCTCAATGATATACTCAAGTGGAAGGCATTGACTTCGATGAAACATTTGCTCCTGTGGCTAGACTTGAAGCCATACGCATTCTGCTGGCCTATGCAAATCATCATAACATACTTCTATATCAAATGGATGTGAAGAGTGCCTTTCTCAATGGCAAGATTGAAGAAGAAGTGTATGTTGTACAACCGCCTGGCTTTGAAGATCCAAAACATCCTGACATCGTATACAAGCTCAACAAGGCACTGTATGGCCTCAAACAAGCCCCTCGAGCCTGGTTTGACACACTCAAATACTTCCTGAAGAGCAAAGGCTTCATACCTGGTTCCCTAGACCCCACTCTTTTCACGAAGACATATGATGGTGAACTATTTGTGTGCCAAATATATGTGGATGACATTATCTTCGGCTGCACCAACCAGAAGTACAGTGAAGAGTTTGGATATATGATGCAAGAGCAATATCAGATGTCTATGATGGGAGAGCTAAAGTTCTTCCTCGGTCTTCAAATACGACAACAACACAATGGCATCTTCATATCTCAAGAGAAGTATCTCAAAGATTGCCTGAAGAAGTTCGGTATGCAAGACTGCAAAGGCTTCACAACACCAATGCCAGCCAAACATCATCTGGGTCCTGACGACAATGGTAAAGAGTTCGATCAAAATGTATACCGCTCCATGATTGGTTCTTTACTTTATCTATGTGCATCTAGGCCAGATATTGTGCTTAGTGTTTGCATGTGTGCTCGATCTCAAGCGGCACCAAAGGAGTCACATCATTTAGCTGTGAAGCGAATTCTTTGATATTTGGCTCACACCCCAACTCTAGGATTATGGTATCCAAAGGGCTCAGAGTTTGATCTGGTTGGATTCTCGGATGCTGATTATGCTGGTGACAAAGTTGATCGCAAGTCTACATCAGGCACATGTCACTTTCTGGGACGATGACTTGTATGTTGGTCTTCAAAGAAGCAGAACTGTGTATCTCTCTCCACTGCTGAATCTGAATACATTACTGCTGGATCTTGCTGCGCTCAGCTTCTGTGGATGAAGCAAACACTCAAGGACTATGACATTCTTCTGAAGCAAGTGCCACTTTACTGCGATAGCGAAAGCGCCATCAAGATTGCCAACAACCCAGTTCAGCACTCGAAGACAAAGCACATTGAAATTCGTCATCACTTTCTCAGAGATCATGTTGTGTAGGAAGACATTGATATCATACACGTCAACACTGAAGAGCAATTGGCAGATATCTTCACCAAGCCCTTGGATGAGAAGAGGTTTTGCAAGTTACGGTGTGAGCTAAATATCCTGGAATCCTCGAATGTCCTGTGATCAGGCACACATCCTAACCCTTATGCATATTGATGACTTAGATGTGCAACACACAAAGTAAAGTATATCTTCAATCAATGAAGACTTACATTCTAAGTGTGAATACATTAATGTGGAATTTGACTTCGGAGCGCCACGATAATTGTGCGCCGTGTCTGGGTCTAATACTTCCTATACGGTGGGTAACGCCACCACCAAACGTTCTATTTTGAAGTGTTTCACTCATGGCGTTACCTTGCAATGTCTTCACATTTGGTTTGGCTTCGATCTCAACATATTTTCATTATCATCTTCACTATGTTGATTATAGATATATATATATATATATACATATACTAGTGTTCTGTCCTCTACAACATTCACTTATAGCTATGTCTTCGTGTTAAATCTTTTGAACTAAGTGAATGTGATCGGACCCTAACCTCTCTATGCTTTCTGTCTCAAACTCTATCTCTCCAAGTCATATGCATTCTATTGAAACTGTCGAATGTCTTCTCTGTGTCCTTGTCAGCAGAAGATACAGAGACAACCATTAAGTCCGTTTTCAATGCTCATTCCTCCACATGAATTCCGGAGAAGTAGGAACGACCACCCGACAATCCAGGCGTGCGTGGGACGTGGAACAAACCCCAAAATTCCGCATAATGGCCACGTGTTTCTCAGATGCGAATCGCCAGGGGCACCTGTGTAATAGCACAGTGCCGCCCCTGTGCCTATAAATACACACTCACAGCGGTCATTATCCCTTCTTCCACCCTCGCACGAACCCTAGCGCCACCGCTAGCTCTCGACCACGCCGGCGACGAAGCGCTTCGTTGCCGCAACCTCTCCGACGCCGTCTTCACGTCGACCGTGGACATCGTCCTCTCCGCCGTCGCCGTAGGTGTCCTCCGTCGCCAAGTTAGGGCACGGAAGAGTGAACTGCTCGGCCTCATCTCCCACTCCGTCTAGCAGTTCTCAGTGTGGTAAATAAAACTCCCTTTTTACAGCACCGTTGATCCTATTGATCTGTCACATTCTACCACAACCAGTTTCTGTTCACACAAGCTAGATCTCTCTCATACTGCATCTCATAACATGCCTAGTATATTCACTTGTGCTTCACAAAGTAGTTAGATTCCTCACTTGTACTGATCTGTGGATTCGTACAAATCTGGAACCAACTTCTTATCTATGAGTGAATGTCTTCGCACGATGAGGTCAATGTCTTCTAAACAGATTTATCTTCAAAATCTTCTGAGAATGCATATGACCTCTTCCCCTTCCCTCGCACCTTAATGCTGTCACAGGTACATGTCCGTGGGAGAATCCTTTGGTTCTCATAGTCTGCATTCATTTGCAGAATTCTTACAGCATCACATAAATTCTCTCGAAGCCAGTTCCTGTTGGTCCAGCAAACGAAAACCTTTGAAGCCTTTGAACGTCTTGAAGCCTTTCAAGTTAAAGTTTATGGCTTCAGAGAAAGCAGCAAGGAAGGGTGGCAGAAAGCGTCGTGGTGAGACCTCCAGAGATCTGCCAGATGAACTCTCAGAAATGTACAAGACAGATCCTGAAGAGGATTACAGTCAGCGCAAGACCTGAATCCAATGGATTCGAAGATATTGGGCAGAACAATGGTTCAAATACAGATTTGTGACCCAGGAGTATGCTGAGAAAAACGCCATCAAGAGAACCAGTCAGAATGACTGAAGTGATGCTTAACCAAAATCCTATGTCTTCGAGTGAAGACTATGAGAGCAAATCTTGTCCAGAGTTGGATAAGTCATCTTTGCTTGTAGCCCAAGTAAAGTTGCCGTGTGTGTTTGAAATCTGACCGTTGGAACACGTGTCAGTTCCTTAGTGACCCAGGGTCATTTCGGACAAATCAGGTCGGGTTGCCTAGTGGCTATAAATAGCCCACCTCCTACAACCATAAACGGTTGGCTGCTCAGAGTTAGAGTACGGCTTTTGTCGTTTGAGAGCAACCCACCTCAAAGCCTTTGAGAGAGAATTCCTTGCGAGGATAAAGCCCTAAACACCTAGAGCCAAAGAGTGTTAGGCATCACTTAAGTCTTCCTGTCTGTGTGATCTGAAGACTTATTACACTTGAGGACTGTGAATCCTCCAGCCGGTTAGGCATCACATTCTGAGCATCCAAGAGTCATTGTGGATCGCCGGTGAACAAAGTCTGTGAAGGTTTGGAAGTCTACCTTGAAGACTTACCAGAGTGATTGGGCGAGGACTGGGTGTCCTTAGCTCAAGGGGAATCAGGTGAAGACGAGGTCTTCTGAGTTGAATCTCAGCCTCCCTAACCAGACGTACAGTTGTCACAGCAACTGGAATTGGTCCAACAAATCATTGTCTTCGACGAGTCACTGGTTTCATCCTTCCCTACCCTTTATTTACTGTTGGTCCTTGTGAAGTCATTGTATGATTGCATTATCTTCTGTCTTCACTGAGTGACTGCTTGTTCTGATTGGCTTCACAATATCTTCCTACTTGATCCATACTACCTAGCTGCTATTAGTCATTGCGCTTTAACTTCATTGAATACTTGACTATGGTTTGCCTAGTGTAGTCTGTTGGGGAACATTGCAGAAAACAAAAAATTTCCTACGGTTTCACCAAGATCCATCTATGAGTTCATCTAACAACGAGTGATCGGATGCATCTACATACCTTTGTAGATCGCGAGCGGAAGCGTTCAAAGAACGGGGATGAGGGAGTCGTACTCGACGTGATCCAAATCACCGGAGATCCTAGTGCCGAATGGATGGCACCTCCGTGTTCAACACACGTACGATCAGCGTGACGTCTCCTTCTTCTTGATCCACCAAGGGGAAAGGAGAGGTTGAGGAAGATGGCTCCAGCAGCAGCAGGACGGCTTGGTGGTGATGGAGCTGCAGTACTCCGGCAGGGCTTCGCCAAGCTCTATGGAGGAGGAGGATGTGTTGGAGAGGGAGAGGGAGGCACCAAAGGCAAATGTAAGAGGTCCTCCATCCCCCCCACTATATATAGGGGGGCCTAGGGGGGGCGGCGGCCAAGGGGTGGGGGGCTTGCCCCCCAAGCAAGGGGGCGCCCCCCCTTTAGGGTTTCCCCCACCCTAGGCGCATGGGCCCTAGGGGAAGTGGCGCCCCAGCCCACTTTGGGCTGGATCCCTTCCCACTTCAGCCCATGGGGCCCTCCGGGATAGGTGGCCCCACTCGATGGACCCCCGGGACCCTTCCGGTGGTCCCGGTACAATACCGGTGACCCCGAAACTTGTCCTGACGGCCGAAATAGCACTTCCTATATATAATTCTTTACCTCCGGACCATTCCGGAACTCCTCATTACGTCCGGGATCTCATCCGGGACTCCGAACAACATTCGGGTTACTGCATATACATATCCCTACAACCCTAGCGTCACCGAACCTTAAGTGTGTAGACCCTACGGGTTCGGGAGACATGTAGACATGACCAAGATCGCTCTCCGGTCAATAACCAACAGCGGGATCTGGATACCCATGTTGGCTCCCACATGCTCCTCAATGATCTCATCGGATGAACCACGATGTCGAGGATTCAAGCAACCCCGTATACAATTCCCTTTGTCAATCGGTATGCTACTTGCCCGAGATTCGATCGTCGGTATCCAAATACCTTGTTCAATCTCGTTACCGGCAAGTCACTTTACTCGTACCGTAATGCATGATCCCGTGACCAGACACTTGGTCACTTTGAGCTCATAATGATGATGCATTACCGAGTGGGCCCAGTGATACCTCTCCGTCACACGGAGTGACAAATCCCAGTCTTGATCCGTGTCAACCCAACAGACACTTTCAGAGATACCCGTAGTATACCTTTATAGTCACCCAGTTACGTTGTGACGTTTGGTACACCCAAAGCACTCCTACGGTATTCGGGAGTTACACGATCTCATGGTCTAAGGAAAGGATACTTGACATTGGAAAAACTCTAGCAAACGAACTATACGATCTTATGCTATGTTTAGGATTGGGTCTTGTCCATCACATCATTCTCCTAATGATGTGATCTCGTTATCAATGACATCCAATGTCCATAGTCAGGAAACCATGACTATATTTGATCAATGAGCTAGTCAACTAGAGGCTTACTAGGGACATGTTGGTGTCTATTATTCACACATGTATTACGATTTCCGGATAACACAATTATAGCATGAATAAAGACAATTATCATGAACAAGGAAATATAATAATAATGCTTTTATTATTGCCTCTAGGGCATATTTCCAACAGTCTACCTTCCGCTGCATGGTAATAGGTTTATTTCTATCGGTTGTCTTTCAAACCTCCATGTTTTGAAGACTTTCATAAAAATCGCCTATTCACCCCCCCTCTAGTCGATCACTAGCACTTTCAATTGGTATCAGAGCAAGGTACTCCCTTGTTCTGTGTGATTCGGTTTAACCACCTGGAGTTTTAGCTATGCCGACTGCAGGGATAATTAAGGTCTCCGCTGCTTGCCCCGTCTTTGATGGAACTGAATATCCCTACTAGAAGAATAAGATGCGCATGCATCTTGAAGCCATTGATGTCGACCTATGGTATGTCGTCAAGAATGGCGTTCCCAAGGCTGGTGAAGGTGTCACCGCTGCTGATGTCCAGAAGTTCGTTCAACTGGACTCCACTACCAAGAACATCATTTGTGGCCATCTGACCAAAGGACAGTATGGCCGCGTGAGTGCTTTGGAAACATCTAAGCTAGTCTGGGACTGGCTCTCCAAGGTCAATGAAGGCGTCTCAACCCAGAGAGATCAGAGAATCAGTGTCTGAAAGTGCGTTATATCGACTAGAGGGGGGTGAATAGGCGATTTTTATGAAAGTCTTCAAAACGTGGAAGTTATGAAGACAAACAGTAGAGATATGCCTATTACTATGCAGCGGAAGTTAGGCTACACCAGACAAGCCATGGTCAAGTATCAACAGAGTGAAAGCACAATGACAAATAGCTGTAGTGTAACTAGGATCAGGTAGGAAGATACTATGAAGCCAAACAGATCATACACTCACGTTGTGAAGACAAAAGATAGAACAGACATGCAATGACTTCACAATGAGTGATCAGTAAGTAAAAGGAAGTGAAGATGAAACCAGTGACTCGTTGAAGACAATGATGTGTTGGACCAGTTCCAGTTGCTGTGACAACTGTACGTCTGGTTGGAACGGCTAGGTATTTAAACCTTAGGACACACAGTCCCGGACACCCAGTCCTGAACACGCAGCTCAGGACACCAAGTCCTCACCGTATTCTCCTTGAGCTAAGGTCACATAGTCCTCGCCCAATCACTCTGGTAAGTCTTCAAGGTAGACTCCCAAACCTTCACAGACTTCATTCACTGGCAATCCACAATGTCTCTTGGATGCTCTGAACGCGACGCCTAACCGTCTGGGGATGCATAGTCCTCAAGTGTAATAAGTCTTCAGATCACACAAACAAGAAGACTTAAGTGATGCCCAATGTTCTCTGGCTCTGGGTGGTTAAGGCTTTTCTCCTTGCTAGGAATTTTCTCTCAAAGGCTTCGAGGTGGGTTGCTCTCAAACGACAAAAGCCGTGCACTGAAATCTGAGCAGTCAACCGTTTATGGTTGTAGGGGGTGGGCTATTTATAGCCACTTGGCAACCCGACCTGATTTGTCCGAAATGACCCTGGGTCACTAAGGAACTAACACGTGTCTCAACGGTCAGATTTCAAACTCTCATGGCAACTTTACTTGGGCTACAAGCAAAGCTGACTTGTCCGGCTCTGGACAAGATTCGCTCTCATTGTCTTCACTCGAAGACATAGGTTTTTGGTTAGGCATCACTTCAGTCATTCTGACTGGTTCTCCTGGACCACACTTAACAGTACGGTGGTTCCTATGACTCAACACAAAAAGAAAAAGAACTACGAAAGATCTAAGTCTTCGAGCTCCATAGGCTTCATAACGTGTCTTCTTTTGTTATAGTCTTCAATGTGAATATCTTCATATACCACCTTTGGCTTCAATGTCTTCATACATTTTTAGGGGTCATCTCTGGTAGTGAAACCGAATCAATGAGGGACTTCTACTTGTGTTATCCTGCAATTCTCACAAACACATTAGTCCCTCAACTAGGTTTGTCGTCAATACTCCAAAACCAACTAGGGGTGGCACTAGATGCACTTACAATCTCCCCCTTTTTGGTGATTGATGACAAACTAGTTGAAGTTTTCAATGGGGAATATAGTCTGTGAAATTGTAAAGGATAAGGAATTGTCTTCATAAGTTGCAAGGGCTCCCCCTGAAGATGTGCATATAAGTTAATTTGCTTTTGGAATGCAAATGCACATGGCAGGTTGTACTTGTGGAGATCCACTTCAGCTTATGATGACAATCCACTATGCATGTGAAAGTATATGAAGATAATGACATGCATAATGGAAAATGGACGTCTGCAGAATGAGATAAGTGCGGAATTTATCTTCGCAAAACAGGGTGGCAAACAAGTAGCAGACGACCATTGAGTTTTAGTGTTACAACTCAAAGAACCAAATGAAGCAAAAACGAGAGTTGTAAGCACGAAGCGAAATATAGCAAAACATAAAGCACCCGCCCATATGGACCCGCTTGAAGACTATCAACCCATATGCTTCTCCCCCTTTTGTCAGCAAGGACCAAAAAGGTTTGAAGACATAGAGTGTCTATTCGTTCCCAGAAGCAGCAGGGTCGTTGGAGGTGTTTGGCGGTGCAGAAGAGCTTGGAGGTGCTGAAGCAGGTGGCGGTGATGTAGCATCGTCTTCTTCATCAATGATTCTGGCAGTGACTGTGGCAGCAGATGAAGAAAACTCAGAGTCTTCAAGTGATGGTGTGTTTCGCATCACAACCCTTCTAGGAGGTGTGGTGTCAAACTTGAATCGCTCGGTGAAGCCATCCTCTTCAAGTTCAGCTTCAGTACACATCATTGATAGCCCTTTCCATGTACGACGACAGGTTTCATGAGTGATGAAAGCATTCTTGGTGGCAAGATTTCGAAGACGATTAACATCCACCAAGAGGCTTTTCATCTGACGCTTTAGCCAGTCATGATGCCTATCTTGTTTTTGATGAAGGGCCACAAGAAGCTCTCGATTATTGAGAACACGAGCGCGCTTCTTGGGTCTTGAAGCAGTTGCACTATCAGTGGCTTCAGTTGAAGCAGGGTGCGGCGCACATGTAGTGCCAGCCAAAGGATACACCCTGGAGATGGCTTCAACACCTTCATCGTTCTGAGTGAAGCTCTGGTGTTCTGCATTCTGAAGACTCAAAGGTTGCTTGGCATGCTCAGGATATATAGCTTCAGCAAAGGTATCCACATCTGGCAAGAAGATCCGATGGTTGCGGGCTGAGGGCTGATATGAGATCGCAGAGTGAAGCTTGATCAGTCTCATTACCCAAGGAGCATAGTACTTTAAACCAAACAGATCTGAGCCTGATGCAGCTAGTTGGCGTATGAAGAAATCCTGTGCATTGAAGCATTTGCCATGAAGGATACAGAATATCAGAGTCTTCATTGCACCCTCGATCTTGGCATTTGGAGAGTGCCCTTTAATAGGCCAGAGAGTCCGCCGGATAATGTGATAGATGGTTCTGGGTAGGTACTCAAAGTCTTCAATGAAGAACTCTGTTGGATAAGGAGCATCGTGGGGCAACGGCTTCATCATGGAGAGCATCTGACTCATATTTGGTTCAGGCCTCTGGAATATGCTCTCAAGAGCTTCAGTGTGTAGTGGACAGCCTTCCTCGAAGAGTTCGCCAGGAGTGGGCAGGCCGGTGAGCTCAATGATATCGAATGCATTGGCTTCATGATGGACATTGCGGGTCATCCACTCCAGGGCCCAAGTCTTCGGATCTCTGTTGTATCCTTTGATGTGGAGGGTGGCATAGAATTACAGCAGAAGCTCTTCATTCCAGTGCTCTTCATCAGTTACAAACTGCAGCAGACCCACTTGCTTGAAGCAATCCAACGCTTCCTCTAAACAGGGCAGACCAGCAATGGCTTCAACATCAAGGCACTTGTGCGGGAAGATGTGACCTTGGTTGTATAGGATGCATGAATAGTAGCTGCGCTGAGGATAGCTCCAGAACCTATCTGATGAAATCCTTTCCCTTGAATAGGGGTTCTTGGAGCTGTTGAAGAACGTATTATCTGCCTTGAAGCTATTGATGTTAAAGGAGCCAGGTGCTGATGCAGGACCTGGGAACCTCGGCAGCCTTGGGACTGGCTTCTGGACATGAGGCATGTGCTCAACATGGTAATCAAATTGAGGACCTGCAGCAGACTAAGGAACAGAAGTGTCTGGATCAGTAGCTTTGCTGTCTTCTGAAGCTTTTGGTGGGGAGGGCTCCACATTAGCTTCAGTGTTGGTTGTGGCAGCCTCAATATTTTCAGCCTCCGCTTGACTAGCTGGAGGGTCGGTCACAAGCACGTTCTCCTGGAGAACTGCTTCTTGGTGGAACATAGGAGTGGGCTCTTGTGGTGCTTCTTCTGCGGCTGATGCAGCCGGAATGTCTTCAGCATAGACTTGAGGCCTTGGACCTTTGCGAAGCCTGCGGAATGCAGACGACGCCTGTAGGGTTGGAGTGGGCTGGGCCTCATTGTCTTCTTCCTCTTGAGGGCGATCCGCCCATGACGCATCTTGTGCAATTGGCGTCAGAGGACGACCAATGCTAATGAGTTCGCTGTGTTCATACTGAGGAAGGGCTGCATCATCTTGTACATTGTCCTGATGACCAATGTCTTCAGCAGCGATGGGGTCGGCTGCTGGTATGTCTTCAGCTTCAGGAGCCTCTGTGGAAGCAGGCTCATGAACCGTCAGTTGACGTTCTGCGTTAGGGTGAACCACAGAAATAGGTTCAACTATCAAGGGCTCTGTGGGAGCAGCCCGAGATTTCTTGGTCTTTCTCTTTTTCTTGCTGGGGGCAGTAGGAGAGGCTTCAGAGCTTTTCCTTTTCCTGGCTTCAGCCTCAGTAGTTCTTGTCTTCTTGAGCTCTGAAGCTGTTGACCGGCTCTTTGGCTTCGAGCCAGTCGTTGCAGTTGGGAAGACAATCGGAACTGCTTCCTGCCTTGGTGCCTCTGGTTCAGCTGGAACAGTCTTCTTCTTTTTCTTTGCGGCCATCTTGGGGTCGATGCCAGGATGCCCAAGTGCCTTGCGCTTCTCAGTCTCATTGTAGGCTTGCACACATCTTTCAGCCAGAGACTTCATCCGCTCACGCGAACCCTGAGCTTCTGCACGCTTCTTCAGAAAGTTTTCCTTAAGCTCATGCAACATGATCTTGAAGCTCTTTACTTCTTGCACGCTGAGCTTGGCCATATTCTTCTTGAACTGGGCCTTTTCATGATCAATTTTCTGCTTCAGTTCAACAATGCGCTGGGCAATTGCAAGTTCTGAAGCAATAGTGCCTTGGAAGGCGACGCTGAGGCCAACGGGCAGCTGCAGATCTTTGAAGCTGATGTTTGGTGTGGCAAACCATTCGTCGATGAAGTTGTGGATGATGGCGACATCAAAGAGAGGCAAATTGTTGAAGATTTCAGCTTCTTCTTTGCTCTTGATGAGCTGCTCGAGAGCGTCATCTCCAAGATCTTCATCACTTGACAGATCAATGGCTTCGCTGCGCAGAATGGCAGCAGCTGTGAGCTCTTTGCCGGTGTGTGGCTGAGGCATCTTGGCCTTCTGGGGCTTGGAGACGCGGGATACGTCTTCAGACTGCACACTATCTTCAGGAGGTGTAGTTGCCAATGGCTTCGCCCTTGAGATTTTTGGTGAAGGGGCCGGCTTTGAAGCTTTTGGCTTCTTCGACTGCTTTGGCTTCGGTACAGCAGGAGCTTCATCAGACTCAGAGTCAGCTGGAGGGTCATTCACGGCAGTCCCTTGGACTAAGATGCGGGTGATGAGGCCCTCAAGGTTGGCATACGGACCGATGATATTGGGTTCTGCGTCGCGTGTGCCATCTGCCCTTGGTGCTGAGGGACCAGGGTTGAAGTCTAACCCAAATTTCTTCTTGTTGAGCTTCGCTGATTGTTGGGCAAACTGGAAGTTGCGCTTGAACAGATTGTCATCACGACACCAGGGAGTGACGACGAATGTGCATCATCAGGCTGTGGCCCATGGACCATGCATGGATAGAAGCTTTGGGCAATAGCTTCATCTCTGGTCCTGGGTACAAGGTTCTTGTATAAGATGTCTCCCCACGGTCTTTTGATGGCATTCTTCTCAGCATACTCTTGGGTTGTGAAGCGGTACTTGAACCATTGTTCTGCCCAATAGCGTCGAATCCATTGGATTCGGGTCTTGCGCTGACCATAATTCTCTTCAGGATCTGTTTTATACATTTCTGCTAGGTCTTCAGGCAGATCTTTGGAACTTCCTCCACGTCTCTGTCTGCCCCCCTTCCTTGCTGCTGCTTCTGAAGCCATAAACTTTAACTTGAAAGGCTTCAAAACTTTCAAAGGCTTCAAAGGCTTTCTTTTGCTGGACCAACAGGAACTGGCTTCAGGAGAATTTATGTGATGCTGTAGGAATTCTGCAAATGAATGCAGACTATGAGAACCAAAGGATTCTCCCACGGACATGTACCTGTGATAGCATTAAGGTGCGAGGGAAGGGGAAGAGGTCATATGCATTCTCAGAAGATTTTGAAGATAAATCAGTTTAGAAGACATTGACCTCATCGTGCGAAGACATTCACTCATAGATAAGAAGTTGGTTCCAGATTTGTACGAACCCACAGATCAGTACAAGTGAGGAATCTAACTACTTCATGACGCACAAGTGAATATACTAGGCATGTTATGAGATGCAGATTGAGAGATCTAACTTGTGTGAAGAGAAACTTCTTATGGTAGAAAGTGACAGAACCATGACATCAAAAGGGGCTGTGAAAAGAAGTTTTATTTACCACACTTGGAACTGCTAGACGGAGTGGGAAATGATGCCGAGCAGTTCAATCCTCTGTGCCCTAACTTGGCGACGGAAGACACCTACGGCGACGGCGGAGAGGACGATGTCCGCGGTCGGCGTGAAGACGGCGTCGGAGAGGTTGCGGCAGCGAAGCGCTTCGTCGCCGGCGTCGTCGAGAGCTAGCGGTGGCGCTAGGGTTCGTGCGAGGGTGGAAGGAGATAACGACCGCGGTAAGTGTGAATTTATAGGCTCAGGGGCGGCACTGTGCTATTACACAGGTGCACCTGGCGATTCGCATCTGAGGAATGCGTGGCCAGTTTGCGAAAGTTTGGGGTTTGTTCCACGTCCCACGCATGCCTGGATTGTCGGGCGGTCGTTCCTGCTTCTCCGGATTTTATGTGGAGGAATGAGCATTGAAAACAGACTTAATGGTTGTCTCTATATCTTCTGCTGACAAGGACTCAGTGAAGACATTCGACCGTTTCAATAGAATGCATATGACTTGGAGAGATAGAATTTGAGATAGAAAGCATAGAGAGATTAGGGTCCGATCACATTCACTTAGTTCAAAAGATTCAACCAAGAAGACATAGCTATAAGTGAATGATGTAGAGGACAGAACACTAGCATATATATATCTATAATCAACATAGTGAAAATAATCATGAAAATATGTTGAGTTCGAAGCCAACCAAATGTGAAGACATTGCAAGGTAACGCCATGAGTGAAATACTTCAAAATAGAACGTTTGGTGGTGGCGTTACCCACCGTATAGGAAGTATTAGACCCAGACACGGCACAATTATCGTGGCGCTCCGAAGTCAAATTCCACATTAATGTATTCACACTTAGAATGTATGTCTTCATTGATTGAAGATATACTTCACTTCGTGTGTTGCACATCTAAGTCATCAATATGCATAAGGGTTAGGATGTGTGCCTGATCACAGGACATTTGAGGATTCCAGGATATTTAGCTCACACCGTAACTTGCAAAACCTCTTCTCGTCCAAAGACTTGGTGAAGATATCTGCCAATTGCTCTTCAGTGTTGACGTGTATGATATCAATGTCTTCCTTCACAACATGATCTCTGAGAAAGTGATGATGAATTTCAATGTGCTTTGTCTTCGAGTGCTGAACTGGGTTGTTCGCAATCTTGATGGCGCTTTCGTTGTCGCAGTAAAGTGGCACTTGCTTCAGATGAATGCCATAGTCCTTGAGTGTTTGCTTCATCCACAAAAGCTGAGCACAGCAAGATCCAGCAGCAATGTATTCAGATTCAGCAGTGGAGAGAGATACACAGTTCTGCTTCTTTGAAGACCAACATACAAGTGATCGTCCCAGAAAGTGACATGTGCCTGATGTAGACTTGCGATCAACTTTGTCACCAGCATAATCAGCATCCGAGAATCCAACCAGATCAAACTCTGAGCCCTTTGGATACCATAATCCTAGAGTTGGGGTGTGAGCCAAATATCGAAGAATTCGCTTCACAGCTAAGCGATGCGACTCCTTTGGTGCCGCTTGAAATCGAGCACACATGCAAACACTAAGCATAATATCTGGCCTAGATGCACATAGATAAAGTAAAGAACCAATCATGGAGCGGTATACCTTTTGATCGAACTCTTTACCATCGTCGTCAGGACCCAGATGATGTTTGGCTGGCATTGGTGTTGTGAAGCCTTTGCAGTCTTGCATACCGAACTTCTTCAGGCAGTCTTTGAGATACTTCTCTTGAGATATGAAGATGCCATTGCGTTGTTGTCGTATTTGAAGACCAAGGAAGAACTTCAGCTCCCCCATCATGGACATCTGATATTGCTCTTGCATCATATATCCAAACTCTTCACTGTACTTCTGACTGGTGCAGCCGAAGATAATGTCATCCACATATATTTGGCACACAAACAGTTCACCATCATATGTCTTCGTGAAAAGAGTGGGATCTAGGGAACCAGGTATGAAGCCTTTGCTCTTTAGGAAATATTTGAGTGTGTCATACCAGGCCCTAGGGGCTTGTTTGAGGCCATACAGTGCCTTGTTGAGATTGTATACCATGTCAAGATGTTTTGGATTTTCAAAACCAGGCAGTTGTGCAACATACACTTCTTCTTCAATCTTGCCATTCAGAAAGGCACTCTTCACATCCATTTGATATAGAAGAATGTTATGATGATTTGCATAGGCCAGCAGTATGCGTATGGCTTCAAGCCTAGCCACAGGAGCAAATGTTTCATCGAAGTCAATGCCTTCCACTTGAGTATATCCTTGAGCAACGAGACGAGCTTTGTTTCTGACAACTTGACCATGCTCATCTTGCTTGTTGCGGTATATCCATTTGGTGCCTATTATATTGTGCTTCCGTGGATCAGGACGCTTAACCAGTTCCCAAACATTATTCAGCTTAAATTGTTGAAGCTCTTCTTGCATAGCTTGAATCCATTCAGGTTCCATGAAGGCTTCTTCAACTTTCTTGGGTTCTGCTATTGAGACGAATGCGAAGTGCCCACAGAAATTTGCTAGCTGAGTTGCCCTTGAACGAGTGAGTAGACCAGGTGCATTGATGCTATCAATTATTCTTTCAATCTGCACTTCATTGGCAACGCGAGGATGTATTGGGCGAAGACTTTGCCCTTGCTGATCTGTGTTGTTGTTGGGAGGAATGTCTTCAGGCTGAGCATTGTCTTCATGTTGATCAGGTGCTGAGATGATAAGTTCTTCTTCAGGATGAGCTTCAAAAGGTATAATCTCTCCAGTTCCCATTAGCTTGATTGATTCACTGGAAGGAACTTCATCTAGCACACTTGGCAGCTGCTCTCTTTGTGATCCGTTGGTCTCATCGAACCGCACATCCACTGTTTCAACCACTTTGTAATGAAAGAGATTGAAGACTCTGTAGGAGTGCGAATCCTTTCCATATCCAAGCATAAAACCCTCATGTGCTTTTGGTGCAAATTTTGAGGTGTGATGTGGGTCCTTGATCCAGCACCTTGTGCCAAATACTCTGAAGTAACTGACGTTTGCTTCTTGCCAGTTAGGAGTTCATAAGATGTCTTGTTCAGAAGTTTGTGAAGATAAACACGATTGATTGTATGGCATGCAGTGTCAATGGCTTCAGTCCAGAATTTTTTTGGAGTCTTGTATTCATCTAGCATTGTTCTGGCCATCTCAATTAGTGTTCTGTTCTTGCGTTCGACGACGCCATTCTGCTGTGGCGTGTACGGAGCTGAGAATTCATGTGTGATGCCCAAGGTATCAAGATATGTATCAAGGCCAGTGTTCTTGAATTCAGTGCCATTGTCACTTCTGATGTTCTTTATCTTGGCGCCAAAATTGTTCATAGCACGATTGGCGAAGCGTCTAAAGACATCCTGCACTTCAGTCTTGTAAAGAATTATGTGCACCCAAGTATATCTAGAATAATCATCAACAATAACGAAGCCATAGAGACAAGCAGTAGTAGTAAAAGTTGAGTAGTGAGTGAGACCAAAGAGATCCATGTGAAGCAGTTCGAAGGGTCAAGTAGTGGTCATGATTGTCTTCGAGGGATGTTTTGCCCTCGTCATCTTCCCTGCTTCACAGGCACCGCATAAGTGATCTTTTTTGAACTTGACGCCTTCGATGCCTATGACATGTTTATTCTTCGCAAGGGTGTGGAGGTTCCTCATGCCAGCATGCCCAAGCCTCCGATGCCAAAGCCAGCATTCTGAAGCTTTTGCAAGAAGACATACTGCAAGTTGTGGCCCTGCTGAGAAATCTACCACGTACAGATCATCTTTTCGATACCCTTCAAACACTAGAGACTTGTCAGATTCCATTAGTACAAGGCAACGATATTTTCCAAACATCACGATCATGTTTAAATCACAAAGCATTGAGACAGACATTAAGTTGAAGCCAAGGGATTCAACAAGTATGACTTTATCCATGTGTTGATCCTTTGAGATTGCAACTCTACCTAGACCCAATACCTTACTTTTACCAGTGTCAACAAATGTGATTTGGCTCTTGTCGGATGGACGTAAGGTTGAGTCCATAAGAAGGCTTCTTTTGCCAGTCATGTGATTTGTACACCCACTGTCAATAATCCATTCTGAAGACTTTGAAGACGCTAGTGTCGTACCCTACAGTGCAGTTAGGGGGATAGGCTTCACGAAGAGAACTATGAAGCAAAAACATTTGGCGAACCAGTTGGTTATGAAAACTTAGATCCAGATTAGGACTAATAGGGAGAGTAGCATGCGATTCAGGAACGAAGTACATAATGATGCCATTCGGGCATTTTATCTTGCGCCCTACAAGATTTTTAAGGTCCCCAGCAATAGCATCAGAAGATTTTGGTTTTCTGCTGGAGACCTTTCCCTGCAAAAGAGAGTTAAGCCTTCTTAACCACCCGCATCTTCAAGGGTGGCTTAGAAGCAATAAGTCTAAGTGCAGCATCTGAGAATTTTGGCTTTGAAGCCTTAGCAAACAGTCTTGCAGGTGGACAATAGTACTCATAAGAATAAGCAGAATAATTTTTGGTCATATGAACATGACAGTTTGATGAACCGCTCTCATATTCATATGCCTGAGTATGGTTTCCCTGCAAAACATTTGTGTTAGTGTGACTCAGGTGAGTCCTCTGTTTGTATGAAGCCTTTGGACCGTATGAAGCCTTTGGTCTGAGGTTTGTCTTCTTCAAGTGAGGTGTCATGAAGACATTCACAGGAAGATTTTCCAGACACTTTTTCGGAACCCAGATCTTCTTCATAGGCGGTCCATTCCTGCAGTTAGTACCGATGTACCTGGCAAACACTTCACCATTCTGATTCTTAAACAGTATATAGTTTGCATCAAAGGATTCATCAATGATAATGGGGTTAGCACAAGTGAAGCCAGATAAATTGGATGGATCTGCTGAAGGTTCCTTTGCAGCAGCCCACTTGGTTTTGGGGTACTGCTCAGGTTTCCAGTAAGAGCCATCTGCATTTATTTTCCTTACGAACCCAACACCCTCTTTCCTAGGGTTTCGGTTCAGAATCTGCTTCTTGAGGACATCACATAATGTCTGATGTCCTTTAAGACTTTTGTACATCCCTGTTTCAAGCAATGTCTTCAACCTAGAATTCTCATCAGCAATAGCAGTGGTATCCTCAGCAGAGGGGTTACTTAACACATCAACAGTTGAAGATATTGCAACAGCAGTAGCAGTGGAACATTCAGCAACAGAAGTAGCATTATCACGCTCAATGCATTTAAGACATGGTGGTTCAAATCCTTCCTGAGCGAAACTGATCTGTTCGGTGCGAAGTGACTCGTTTTCCTTTTGAAGACCTTCATGAGCCGCTCTCAATTTCTCAAGTTCTTGCTTCCTTTGAAGATAATCATAGGAAAGCTTTTCATGAGTTGTTGAGAGAGTATAAAGACGATCTTCAAGTTCCTGATACTTAACGTGAAGATTTTTTATATCTTCATTTAAGGATTCAGATCGAGTCATTTCAGCACCCAACAGATCATAGCTTCTGTCTAACAGTTTTTGAATATGTTCCATGGCCTTTTGTTGTTCAGTTGCAATTTTAGCAAGTGTTTTGTAGCTGGGTTTTGAATCACAATCAGAGTCATTGTCACTGGATGTTTGATAGCGAGTAGTGTGTGTGTTTACCTTGGCACCGCGTGCCATGAAGCAGTAGGTAGGAGTGGAGTCGTCCTTGTCATTTGCATCGGTGTCGGTGATGAAGTCATTGTCTTCAATGTTGAAGATGGACTTGGCGACGTATGTTGTAGCCAGACTTGTAATGCCAGAATCAGACTCCTCGTCAGACTCCGCCTCTGCCTCCTCGGAAGCGGACTCCTCCTCAGAATCCATTTCCTTGCCAACAAACGCACGTGCCTTGCCAGATGATCTCTTCTTGTGTGATGAAGACTTTGAGGAAGACTTGGAAGAAGACTTTGAGTATTTCTTCTTCTTCTTGTCGTCAGAGTCATATTCCTTTCTCTTCTTCTTCCTTCTGTTCTCATTGTCCCACTGTGGACACTCAGAGATGAAGTGTCCAGTTTTCTTGCACTTGTGGCATGTTTTCTTGTTGTAGTCATGAGCAGAAGCTTCATCATTCCTTGAGCTTGATCGTGAAGACTTTCTGAAGCCTTTCTTCTTGGCGAACTTTTAGAACTTCTTCACAAGCATTGCAAGTTCCCTTCCAATGTCTTCAGGATCATCAGAACTGATGTCAGATTCTTCTTCAGATGAGGAAACAGCTTTTGCCTTCAAGGCACGAGTTCGCCCATAGTTTGAACCGTAGATATCTCTTTTCTCAGAAAGCTGAAACTCATGTGTGTTGAGCCTCTCGAGTCTGTCAGACAGATCGAGTGCCTTGAAATCAGGACGTTCTTGAATCATCAGGGCTAGAATGTCAAACGAACTATCAAGTGATCTCAGCAGCGTCTTGACGATTTCATGCTTGGTGATCTCAGTGGCGTCGAGGGCTTGAAGCTCATTTGTGATGTTAGTGAGTCGATCAAATGTGTGCTGGACATTCTCATTGTCATTTCGCTTGAAGCGGTTGAAGAGATTGCGAAGGACACTGATTCTTTGATCTCTCAGTGTTGAGATGCCTTCATTGACCTTGGAGAGCCAGTCCCAGACCAGCTTGGATGTCTTCAAAGCACTCACACG